>NC_134483.1:13617867-13825367 GCF_040206685.1 Ascaphus truei
CCTCTGAGATATCTCTCCCGCTGATCACACAGGAGAGCCTCTGAGATATCTCTCCCGCTGATCACACAGGAGAGCCTCTGAGATATCTCTCCCGCTGATCACACAGGAGAGCCTCTGAGATATCTCTCCCGCTGATCACACAGGAGAGCCTCTGAGATATCTCTCCCGCTGATCACACAGGAGAGCCTCTGAGATATCTCTCCCGCTGATCACACAGAGAGCCTCTGAGATATCTCTCCCGCTGATCACACAGGAGAGCCTCTGAGATATCTCTCCCGCTGATCACACAGGAGAGCCTCTGAGATATCTCTCCCGCTGATCACACAGAGAGCCTCTGAGATATCTCTCCCGCTGATCACACAGAGAGCCTCTGAGATATCTCTCCCGCTGATCACACAGGAGAGCCTCTGAGATATCTCTCCCGCTGATCACACAGGAGAGCCTCTGAGATATCTCTCCCGCTGATCACACAGGAGAGCCTCTGAGATATCTCTCCCGCTGATCACACAGAGAGCCTCTGAGATATCTCTCCCGCTGATCACACAGGAGAGCCTCTGAGATATCTCTCCCGCTGATCACACAGGAGAGCCTCTGAGATATCTCTCCCGCTGATCACACAGGAGAGCCTCTGAGATATCTCTCCCGCTGATCACACAGGAGAGCCTCTGAGATATCTCTCCGCTGATCACACAGGAGAGCCTCTGAGATATCTCTCCCGCTGATCACACAGAGAGCCTCTGAGATATCTCTCCCGCTGATCACACAGGAGAGCCTCTGAGATATCTCTCCCGCTGATCACACAGGAGAGCCTCTGAGATATCTCTCCCGCTGATCACACAGGAGAGCCTCTGAGATATCTCTCCCGCTGATCACACAGGAGAGCCTCTGAGATATCTCTCCCGCTGATCACACAGGAGAGCCTCTGAGATATCTCTCCCGCTGATCACACAGGAGAGCCTCTGAGATATCTCTCCCGCTGATCACACAGGAGAGCCTCTGAGATATCTCTCCCGCTGATCACACAGGAGAGCCTCTGAGATATCTCTCCCGCTGATCACACAGAGAGCCTCTGAGATATCTCTCCCGCTGATCACACAGAGAGCCTCTGAGATATCTCTCCCGCTGATCACACAGGAGAGCCTCTGAGATATCTCTCCCGCTGATCACACAGGAGAGCCTCTGAGATATCTCTCCCGCTGATCACACAGGAGAGCCTCTGAGATATCTCTCCCGCTGATCACACAGGAGAGCCTCTGAGATATCTCTCCCGCTGATCACACAGGAGAGCCTCTGAGATATCTCTCCCGCTGATCACACAGGAGAGCCTCTGAGATATCTCTCCCGCTGATCACACAGGAGAGCCTCTGAGATATCTCTCCCGCTGATCACACAGGAGAGCCTCTGAGATATCTCTCCCGCTGATCACACAGGAGAGCCTCTGAGATATCTCTCCCGCTGATCACACAGGAGAGCCTCTGAGATATCTCTCCCGCTGATCACACAGGAGAGCCTCTGAGATATCTCTCCCGCTGATCACACAGGAGAGCCTCTGAGATATCTCTCCCGCTGATCACACAGGAGAGCCTCTGAGATATCTCTCCCGCTGATCACACAGGAGAGCCTCTGAGATATCTCTCCCGCTGATCACACAGGAGAGCCTCTGAGATATCTCTCCCGCTGATCACACAGGAGAGCCTCTGAGATATCTCTCCCGCTGATCACACAGGAGAGCCTCTGAGATATCTCTCCCGCTGATCACACAGGAGAGCCTCTGAGATATCTCTCCCGCTGATCACACAGGAGAGCCTCTGAGATATCTCTCCCGCTGATCACACAGGAGAGCCTCTGAGATATCTCTCCCGCTGATCACACAGGAGAGCCTCTGAGATATCTCTCCCGCTGATCACACAGGAGAGCCTCTGAGATATCTCTCCCGCTGATCACACAGGAGAGCCTCTGAGATATCTCTCCCGCTGATCACACAGGAGAGCCTCTGAGATATCTCTCCCGCTGATCACACAGAGAGCCTCTGAGATATCTCTCCCGCTGATCACACAGGAGAGCCTCTGAGATATCTCTCCCGCTGATCACACAGGAGAGCCTCTGAGATATCTCTCCCGCTGATCACACAGGAGAGCCTCTGAGATATCTCTCCCGCTGATCACACAGGAGAGCCTCTGAGATATCTCTCCCGCTGATCACACAGGAGAGCCTCTGAGATATCTCTCCCGCTGATCACACAGGAGAGCCTCTGAGATATCTCTCCCGCTGATCACACAGGAGAGCCTCTGAGATATCTCTCCCGCTGATCACACAGGAGAGCCTCTGAGATATCTCTCCCGCTGATCACACAGGAGAGCCTCTGAGATATCTCTCCCGCTGATCACACAGGAGAGCCTCTGAGATATCTCTCCCGCTGATCACACAGGAGAGCCTCTGAGATATCTCTCCCGCTGATCACACAGGAGAGCCTCTGAGATATCTCTCCGCTGATCACACAGGAGAGCCTCTGAGATATCTCTCCCGCTGATCACACAGGAGAGCCTCTGAGATATCTCTCCCGCTGATCACACAGGAGAGCCTCTGAGATATCTCTCCGCTGATCACACAGGAGAGCCTCTGAGATATCTCTCCCGCTGATCACACAGGAGAGCCTCTGAGATATCTCTCCCGCTGATCACACAGGAGAGCCTCTGAGATATCTCTCCCGCTGATCACACAGGAGAGCCTCTGAGATATCTCTCCCGCTGATCACACAGGAGAGCCTCTGAGATATCTCTCCGCTGATCACACAGGAGAGCCTCTGAGATATCTCTCCCGCTGATCACACAGGAGAGCCTCTGAGATATCTCTCCCGCTGATCACACAGGAGAGCCTCTGAGATATCTCTCCCGCTGATCACACAGGAGAGCCTCTGAGATATCTCTCCCGCTGATCACACAGGAGAGCCTCTGAGATATCTCTCCCGCTGATCACACAGCAGAGCCTCTGAGATATCTCTCCCGCTGATCACACAGGAGAGCCTCTGAGATATCTCTCCCGCTGATCACACAGGAGAGCCTCTGAGATATCTCTCCCGCTGATCACACAGGAGAGCCTCTGAGATATCTCTCCCGCTGATCACACAGGAGAGCCTCTGAGATATCTCTCCCGCTGATCACACAGGAGAGCCTCTGAGATATCTCTCCCGCTGATCACACAGGAGAGCCTCTGAGATATCTCTCCCGCTGATCACACAGGAGAGCCTCTGAGATATCTCTCCCGCTGATCACACAGGAGAGCCTCTGAGATATCTCTCCCGCTGATCACACAGGAGAGCCTCTGAGATATCTCTCCCGCTGATCACACAGGAGAGCCTCTGAGATATCTCTCCCGCTGATCACACAGGAGAGCCTCTGAGATATCTCTCCCGCTGATCACACAGGAGAGCCTCTGAGATATCTCTCCCGCTGATCACACAGGAGAGCCTCTGAGATATCTCTCCGCTGATCACACAGGAGAGCCTCTGAGATATCTCTCCCGCTGATCACACAGGAGAGCCTCTGAGATATCTCTCCCGCTGATCACACAGGAGAGCCTCTGAGATATCTCTCCCGCTGATCACACAGGAGAGCCTCTGAGATATCTCTCCCGCTGATCACACAGGAGAGCCTCTGAGATATCTCTCCCGCTGATCACACAGGAGAGCCTCTGAGATATCTCTCCCGCTGATCACACAGGAGAGCCTCTGAGATATCTCTCCCGCTGATCACACAGGAGAGCTCTGAGATATCTCTCCCGCTGATCACACAGGCAGAGCCTCTGAGATATCTCTCCCGCTGATCACACAGGAGAGCCTCTGAGATATCTCTCCCGCTGATCACACAGGAGAGCCTCTGAGATATCTCTCCCGCTGATCACACAGGAGAGCCTCTGAGATATCTCTCCCGCTGATCACACAGGAGAGCCTCTGAGATATCTCTCCCGCTGATCACACAGGAGAGCCTCTGAGATATCTCTCCCGCTGATCACACAGGAGAGCCTCTGAGATATCTCTCCCGCTGATCACACAGGAGAGCCTCTGAGATATCTCTCCCGCTGATCACACAGGAGAGCCTCTGAGATATCTCTCCCGCTGATCACACAGGAGAGCCTCTGAGATATCTCTCCCGCTGATCACACAGGAGAGCCTCTGAGATATCTCTCCCGCTGATCACACAGGAGAGCCTCTGAGATATCTCTCCCGCTGATCACACAGAGAGCCTCTGAGATATCTCTCCCGCTGATCACACAGAGAGCCTCTGAGATATCTCTCCCGCTGATCACACAGGAGAGCCTCTGAGATATCTCTCCCGCTGATCACACAGAGAGCCTCTGAGATATCTCTCCCGCTGATCACACAGGAGAGCCTCTGAGATATCTCTCCCGCTGATCACACAGGAGAGCCTCTGAGATATCTCTCCCGCTGATCACACAGGAGAGCCTCTGAGATATCTCTCCGCTGATCACACAGGAGAGGCCTCTGAGATATCTCTCCCGCTGATCACACAGGAGAGCCTCTGAGATATCTCTCCCGCTGATCACACAGGAGAGCCTCTGAGATATCTCTCCCGCTGATCACACAGGAGAGCCTCTGAGATATCTCTCCCGCTGATCACACAGGAGAGCCTCTGAGATATCTCTCCCGCTGATCACACAGGAGAGCCTCTGAGATATCTCTCCCGCTGATCACACAGAGAGCCTCTGAGATATCTCTCCCGCTGATCACACAGGAGAGCCTCTGAGATATCTCTCCCGCTGATCACACAGGAGAGCCTCTGAGATATCTCTCCCGCTGATCACACAGGAGAGCCTCTGAGATATCTCTCCCGCTGATCACACAGGAGAGCCTCTGAGATATCTCTCCCGCTGATCACACAGGAGAGCCTCTGAGATATCTCTCCCGCTGATCACACAGGAGAGCCTCTGAGATATCTCTCCCGCTGATCACACAGGAGAGCCTCTGAGATATCTCTCCCGCTGATCACACAGGAGAGCCTCTGAGATATCTCTCCCGCTGATCACACAGGAGAGCCTCTGAGATATCTCTCCCGCTGATCACACAGCAGAGCCTCTGAGATATCTCTCCCGCTGATCACACAGGAGAGCCTCTGAGATATCTCTCCCGCTGATCACACAGGAGAGCCTCTGAGATATCTCTCCCGCTGATCACACAGGAGAGCCTCTGAGATATCTCTCCCGCTGATCACACAGGAGAGCCTCTGAGATATCTCTCCCGCTGATCACACAGGAGAGCCTCTGAGATATCTCTCCCGCTGATCACACAGGAGAGCTCTGAGATATCTCTCCCGCTGATCACACAGGAGAGCCTCTGAGATATCTCTCCCGCTGATCACACAGGAGAGCCTCTGAGATATCTCTCCCGCTGATCACACAGGAGAGCCTCTGAGATATCTCTCCCGCTGATCACACAGGAGAGCCTCTGAGATATCTCTCCCGCTGATCACACAGGAGAGCCTCTGAGATATCTCTCCCGCTGATCACACAGGAGAGCCTCTGAGATATCTCTCCCGCTGATCACACAGGAGAGCCTCTGAGATATCTCTCCCGCTGATCACACAGGAGAGCCTCTGAGATATCTCTCCCGCTGATCACACAGGAGAGCCTCTGAGATATCTCTCCCGCTGATCACACAGGAGAGCCTCTGAGATATCTCTCCCGCTGATCACACAGGAGAGCCTCTGAGATATCTCTCCCGCTGATCACACAGGAGAGCCTCTGAGATATCTCTCCCGCTGATCACACAGGAGAGCCTCTGAGATATCTCTCCCGCTGATCACACAGGAGAGCCTCTGAGATATCTCTCCCGCTGATCACACAGGAGAGCCTCTGAGATATCTCTCCCGCTGATCACACAGGAGAGCCTCTGAGATATCTCTCCCGCTGATCACACAGGAGAGCCTCTGAGATATCTCTCCCGCTGATCACACAGGAGAGCCTCTGAGATATCTCTCCCGCTGATCACAACAGGAGAGCCTCTGAGATATCTCTCCCGCTGATCACACAGGAGAGCCTCTGAGATATCTCTCCCGCTGATCACACAGGAGAGCCTCTGAGATATCTCTCCCCGCTGATCACACAGGAGAGCCTCTGAGATATCTCTCCCGCTGATCACACAGGAGAGCCTCTGAGATATCTCTCCCGCTGATCACACAGGAGAGCCTCTGAGATATCTCTCCCGCTGATCACACAGGAGAGCCTCTGAGATATCTCTCCCGCTGATCACACAGGAGAGCCTCTGAGATATCTCTCCCGCTGATCACACAGGAGAGCCTCTGAGATATCTCTCCCGCTGATCACACAGAGAGCCTCTGAGATATCTCTCCGCTGATCACACAGGAGAGCCTCTGAGATATCTCTCCGCTGATCACACAGGAGAGCCTCTGAGATATCTCTCCCGCTGATCACACAGGAGAGCCTCTGAGATATCTCTCCCGCTGATCACACAGGAGAGCCTCTGAGATATCTCTCCCGCTGATCACACAGAGAGCCTCTGAGATATCTCTCCCGCTGATCACACAGGAGAGCCTCTGAGATATCTCTCCCGCTGATCACACAGGAGAGCCTCTGAGATATCTCTCCCGCTGATCACACAGGAGAGCCTCTGAGATATCTCTCCCGCTGATCACACAGGAGAGCCTCTGAGATATCTCTCCCGCTGATCACACAGGAGAGCCTCTGAGATATCTCTCCCGCTGATCACACAGGAGAGCCTCTGAGATATCTCTCCCGCTGATCACACAGGAGAGCCTCTGAGATATCTCTCCCGCTGTCACACAGGAGAGCTCTGAGATATCTCTCCCGCTGATCACACAGCAGAGCCTCTGAGATATCTCTCCCGCTGATCACACAGGAGAGCCTCTGAGATATCTCTCCCGCTGATCACACAGGAGAGCCTCTGAGATATCTCTCCCGCTGATCACACAGGAGAGCCTCTGAGATATCTCTCCCGCTGATCACACAGAGAGCCTCTGAGATATCTCTCCCGCTGATCACACAGGAGAGCCTCTGAGATCTCTCCCGCTGATCACACAGGAGAGCCTCTGAGATATCTCTCCCGCTGATCACACAGGAGAGCCTCTGAGATATCTCTCCCGCTGATCACACAGGAGAGCCTCTGAGATATCTCTCCCGCTGATCACACAGGAGAGCCTCTGAGATATCTCTCCCGCTGATCACACAGGAGAGCCTCTGAGATATCTCTCCCGCTGATCACACAGGAGAGCCTCTGAGATATCTCTCCCGCTGATCACACAGCAGAGCCTCTGAGATATCTCTCCCGCTGATCACACAGGAGAGCCTCTGAGATATCTCTCCCGCTGATCACACAGGAGAGCCTCTGAGATATCTCTCCCGCTGATCACACAGGAGAGCCTCTGAGATATCTCTCCCGCTGATCACACAGGAGAGCCTCTGAGATATCTCTCCCGCTGATCACACAGGAGAGCCTCTGAGATATCTCTCCCGCTGATCACACAGGAGAGCCTCTGAGATATCTCTCCCGCTGATCACACAGGAGAGCCTCTGAGATATCTCTCCCGCTGATCACACAGGAGAGCCTCTGAGATATCTCTCCCGCTGATCACACAGGAGAGCCTCTGAGATATCTCTCCGCTGATCACACAGGAGAGCCTCTGAGATATCTCTCCCGCTGATCACACAGGAGAGCCTCTGAGATATCTCTCCCGCTGATCACACAGGAGAGCCTCTGAGATATCTCTCCCGCTGATCACACAGGAGAGCCTCTGAGATATCTCTCCCGCTGATCACACAGGAGAGCCTCTGAGATATCTCTCCCGCTGATCACACAGGAGAGCCTCTGAGATATCTCTCCCGCTGATCACACAGGAGAGCCTCTGAGATATCTCTCCCGCTGATCACACAGGAGAGCCTCTGAGATATCTCTCCCGCTGATCACACAGGAGAGCCTCTGAGATATCTCTCCCGCTGATCACACAGGAGAGCCTCTGAGATATCTCTCCCGCTGATCACACAGGAGAGCCTCTGAGATATCTCTCCCGCTGATCACACAGGAGAGCCTCTGAGATATCTCTCCCGCTGATCACACAGGAGAGCCTCTGAGATATCTCTCCCGCTGATCACACAGGAGAGCCTCTGAGATATCTCTCCCGCTGATCACACAGAGAGCCTCTGAGATATCTCTCCCGCTGATCACACAGGAGAGCCTCTGAGATATCTCTCCCGCTGATCACACAGGAGAGCCTCTGAGATATCTCTCCCGCTGATCACACAGGAGAGCCTCTGAGATATCTCTCCCGCTGATCACACAGGAGAGCCTCTGAGATATCTCTCCCGCTGATCACACAGGAGAGCCTCTGAGATATCTCTCCCGCTGATCACACAGGAGAGCCTCTGAGATATCTCTCCCGCTGATCACACAGGAGAGCCTCTGAGATATCTCTCCCGCTGATCACACAGGCAGAGCCTCTGAGATATCTCTCCCGCTGATCACACAGGAGAGCCTCTGAGATATCTCTCCCGCTGATCACACAGAGAGCCTCTGAGATATCTCTCCCGCTGATCACACAGGAGAGCCTCTGAGATATCTCTCCCGCTGATCACACAGGAGAGCCTCTGAGATATCTCTCCCGCTGATCACACAGGAGAGCCTCTGAGATATCTCTCCCGCTGATCACACAGAGAGCCTCTGAGATATCTCTCCCGCTGATCACACAGGAGAGCCTCTGAGATATCTCTCCCGCTGATCACACAGGAGAGCCTCTGAGATATCTCTCCCGCTGATCACACAGGAGAGCCTCTGAGATATCTCTCCCGCTGATCACACAGGAGAGCCTCTGAGATATCTCTCCCGCTGATCACACAGGAGAGCCTCTGAGATATCTCTCCCGCTGATCACACAGGCAGAGCCTCTGAGATATCTCTCCCGCTGATCACACAGGAGAGCCTCTGAGATATCTCTCCCGCTGATCACACAGCAGAGCCTCTGAGATATCTCTCCCGCTGATCACACAGCAGAGCCTCTGAGATATCTCTCCCGCTGATCACACAGGCAGAGCCTCTGAGATATCTCTCCCGCTGATCACACAGGAGAGCCTCTGAGATATCTCTCCCGCTGATCACACAGGAGAGCCTCTGAGATATCTCTCCCGCTGATCACACAGGAGAGCCTCTGAGATATCTCTCCCGCTGATCACACAGGAGAGCCTCTGAGATATCTCTCCCGCTGATCACACAGGAGAGCCTCTGAGATATCTCTCCCGCTGATCACACAGGAGAGCCTCTGAGATATCTCTCCCGCTGATCACACAGGAGAGCCTCTGAGATATCTCTCCCGCTGATCACACAGCAGAGCCTCTGAGATATCTCTCCCGCTGATCACACAGGAGAGCCTCTGAGATATCTCTCCCGCTGATCACACAGGAGAGCCTCTGAGATATCTCTCCCGCTGATCACACAGGAGAGCCTCTGAGATATCTCTCCCGCTGATCACACAGGAGAGCCTCTGAGATATCTCTCCCGCTGATCACACAGGAGAGCCTCTGAGATATCTCTCCCGCTGATCACACAGGAGAGCCTCTGAGATATCTCTCCCGCTGATCACACAGGAGAGCCTCTGAGATATCTCTCCCGCTGATCACACAGGAGAGCCTCTGAGATATCTCTCCCGCTGATCACACAGGAGAGCCTCTGAGATATCTCTCCCGCTGATCACACAGGAGAGCCTCTGAGATATCTCTCCCGCTGATCACACAGCAGAGCCTCTGAGATATCTCTCCCGCTGATCACACAGGCAGAGCCTCTGAGATATCTCTCCCGCTGATCACACAGGAGAGCCTCTGAGATATCTCTCCCGCTGATCACACAGGAGAGCCTCTGAGATATCTCTCCCGCTGATCACACAGGAGAGCCTCTGAGATATCTCTCTCCGCTGATCACACAGGAGAGCTCTGAGATATCTCTCCCGCTGATCACACAGGAGAGCCTCTGAGATATCTCTCCCGCTGATCACACAGAGAGCCTCTGAGATATCTCTCCGCTGATCACACAGGAGAGCCTCTGAGATATCTCTCCCGCTGATCACACAGGAGAGCCTCTGAGATATCTCTCCCGCTGATCACACAGGAGAGCTCTGAGATATCTCTCCCGCTGATCACACAGGAGAGCCTCTGAGATATCTCTCCCGCTGATCACACAGGAGAGCCTCTGAGATATCTCTCCCGCTGATCACACAGGAGAGCCTCTGAGATATCTCTCCCGCTGATCACACAGGAGAGCCTCTGAGATATCTCTCCCGCTGATCACACAGGAGAGCCTCTGAGATATCTCTCCCGCTGATCACACAGGAGAGCCTCTGAGATATCTCTCCCGCTGATCACACAGGAGAGCCTCTGAGATATCTCTCCCGCTGATCACACAGGAGAGCCTCTGAGATATCTCTCCCGCTGATCACAGCAGAGCCTCTGAGATATCTCTCCCGCTGATCACACAGCAGAGCCTCTGAGATATCTCTCCCGCTGATCACACAGAGAGCCTCTGAGATATCTCTCCCGCTGATCACACAGGAGAGCCTCTGAGATATCTCTCCCGCTGATCACACAGGAGAGCCTCTGAGATATCTCTCCCGCTGATCACACAGGAGAGCCTCTGAGATATCTCTCCCGCTGATCACACAGGAGAGCCTCTGAGATATCTCTCCCGCTGATCACACAGGAGAGCCTCTGAGATATCTCTCCCGCTGATCACACAGGAGAGCCTCTGAGATATCTCTCCCGCTGATCACACAGGAGAGCCTCTGAGATATCTCTCCCGCTGATCACACAGGAGAGCCTCTGAGATATCTCTCCCGCTGATCACACAGGAGAGCCTCTGAGATATCTCTCCCGCTGATCACACAGGAGAGCCTCTGAGATATCTCTCCCGCTGATCACACAGGAGAGCCTCTGAGATATCTCTCCCGCTGATCACACAGGAGAGCCTCTGAGATATCTCTCCCGCTGATCACACAGGAGAGCCTCTGAGATATCTCTCCCGCTGATCACACAGAGAGCCTCTGAGATATCTCTCCCGCTGATCACACAGGAGAGCCTCTGAGATATCTCTCCCGCTGATCACACAGGAGAGCCTCTGAGATATCTCTCCCGCTGATCACACAGGAGAGCCTCTGAGATATCTCTCCCGCTGATCACACAGGAGAGCCTCTGAGATATCTCTCCCGCTGATCACACAGGAGAGCCTCTGAGATATCTCTCCCGCTGATCACACAGGAGAGCCTCTGAGATATCTCTCCCGCTGATCACACAGGAGAGCCTCTGAGATATCTCTCCCGCTGATCACACAGGAGAGCCTCTGAGATATCTCTCCCGCTGATCACACAGGAGAGCCTCTGAGATATCTCTCCCGCTGATCACACAGGAGAGCCTCTGAGATATCTCTCCCGCTGATCACACAGGAGAGCCTCTGAGATATCTCTCCCGCTGATCACACAGGAGAGCCTCTGAGATATCTCTCCCGCTGATCACACAGGAGAGCCTCTGAGATATCTCTCCCGCTGATCACACAGGAGAGCCTCTGAGATATCTCTCCCGCTGATCACACAGGAGAGCCTCTGAGATATCTCTCCCGCTGATCACACAGCAGAGCCTCTGAGATATCTCTCCCGCTGATCACACAGGAGAGCCTCTGAGATATCTCTCCCGCTGATCACACAGGAGAGCCTCTGAGATATCTCTCCCGCTGATCACACAGGAGAGCCTCTGAGATATCTCTCCCGCTGATCACACAGGAGAGCCTCTGAGATATCTCTCCCGCTGATCACACAGGAGAGCCTCTGAGATATCTCTCCCGCTGGTCACACAGGAGAGCCTCTGAGATATCTCTCCCGCTGATCACACAGGAGAGCCTCTGAGATATCTCTCCCGCTGGTCACACAGAGAGCCTCTGAGATATCTCTCCGCTGATCACACAGCAGAGCCTCTGAGATATCTCTCCCGCTGATCACACAGGAGAGCCTCTGAGATATCTCTCCCGCTGATCACACAGGAGAGCCTCTGAGATATCTCTCCCGCTGATCACACAGGAGAGCCTCTGAGATATCTCTCCCGCTGATCACACAGGAGAGCCTCTGAGATATCTCTCCCGCTGATCACACAGGAGAGCCTCTGAGATATCTCTCCCGCTGATCACACAGGAGAGCCTCTGAGATATCTCTCCCGCTGATCACACAGGAGAGCCTCTGAGATATCTCTCCCGCTGATCACACAGGAGAGCCTCTGAGATCTCTCCCGCTGATCACACAGGAGAGCCTCTGAGATATCTCTCCCGCTGATCACACAGGAGAGCCTCTGAGATATCTCTCCCGCTGATCACACAGGAGAGCCTCTGAGATATCTCTCCCGCTGATCACACAGGAGAGCCTCTGAGATATCTCTCCCGCTGTCACACAGGAGAGCCTCTGAGATATCTCTCCCGCTGATCACACAGGAGAGCCTCTGAGATATCTCTCCCGCTGATCACACAGGAGAGCCTCTGAGATATCTCTCCCGCTGATCACACAGCAGAGCCTCTGAGATATCTCTCCCGCTGATCACACAGCAGAGCCTCTGAGATATCTCTCCCGCTGATCACACAGGAGAGCCTCTGAGATATCTCTCCCGCTGATCACACAGGAGAGCCTCTGAGATATCTCTCCCGCTGATCACACAGGAGAGCCTCTGAGATATCTCTCCCGCTGATCACACAGGAGAGCCTCTGAGATATCTCTCCCGCTGATCACACAGGAGAGCCTCTGAGATATCTCTCCCGCTGATCACACAGGAGAGCCTCTGAGATATCTCTCCCGCTGATCACACAGGAGAGCCTGTGAGATATCTCTCCCGCTGATCACACAGGAGAGCCTCTGAGATATCTCTCCCGCTGATCACACAGGAGAGCCTCTGAGATATCTCTCCCGCTGGTCACACAGGAGAGCCTCTGAGATATCTCTTCCGCTGATCACACAGGAGAGCCTCTGAGATATCTCTCCCGCTGATCACACAGGAGAGCCTCTGAGATATCTCTCCCGCTGATCACACAGGAGAGCCTCTGAGATATCTCTCCCGCTGATCACACAGGAGAGCCTCTGAGATATCTCTCCCGCTGATCACACAGCAGAGCCTCTGAGATATCTCTCCCGCTGATCACACAGGAGAGCCTCTGAGATATCTCTCCCGCTGATCACACAGGAGAGCCTCTGAGATATCTCTCCCGCTGATCACACAGGAGAGCCTCTGAGATATCTCTCCCGCTGATCACACAGGAGAGCCTCTGAGATATCTCTCCCGCTGATCACACAGGAGAGCCTCTGAGATATCTCTCTCGCTGATCACACAGGAGAGCCTCTGAGATATCTCTCCCGCTGATCACACAGGAGAGCCTCTGAGATATCTCTCCCGCTGATCACACAGCAGAGCCTCTGAGATATCTCTCCCGCTGATCACACAGCAGAGCCTCTGAGATATCTCTCCCGCTGATCACACAGCAGAGCCTCTGAGATATCTCTCCCGCTGATCACACAGGAGAGCCTCTGAGATATCTCTCCCGCTGATCACACAGGAGAGCCTCTGAGATATCTCTCCCGCTGATCACACAGGAGAGCCTCTGAGATATCTCTCCCGCTGATCACACAGGAGAGCCTCTGAGATATCTCTCCCGCTGATCACACAGGAGAGCCTCTGAGATATCTCTCCCGCTGATCACACAGGAGAGCCTCTGAGATATCTCTCCCGCTGATCACACAGGAGAGCCTGTGAGATATCTCTCCCGCTGATCACACAGGAGAGCCTCTGAGATATCTCTCCCGCTGATCACACAGGAGAGCCTCTGAGATATCTCTCCCGCTGGTCACACAGGAGAGCCTCTGAGATATCTCTCCCGCTGATCACACAGGAGAGCCTCTGAGATATCTCTCCCGCTGATCACACAGGAGAGCCTCTGAGATATCTCTCCCGCTGATCACACAGGAGAGCCTCTGAGATATCTCTCCCGCTGATCACACAGGAGAGCCTCTGAGATATCTCTCCCGCTGATCACACAGGAGAGCCTCTGAGATATCTCTCCCGCTGATCACACAGGAGAGCCTCTGAGATATCTCTCCCGCTGATCACACAGGAGAGCCTCTGAGATATCTCTCCCGCTGATCACACAGGAGAGCCTCTGAGATATCTCTCCCGCTGATCACACAGGAGAGCCTCTGAGATATCTCTCTCGCTGATCACACAGGAGAGCCTCTGAGATATCTCTCCCGCTGATCACACAGCAGAGCCTCTGAGATATCTCTCCCGCTGATCACACAGGAGAGCCTCTGAGATATCTCTCCCGCTGATCACACAGGAGAGCCTCTGAGATATCTCTCCCGCTGATCACACAGGAGAGCCTCTGAGATATCTCTCCCGCTGATCACACAGGAGAGCCTCTGAGATATCTCTCCCGCTGATCACACAGGAGAGCCTCTGAGATATGTCTCCCGCTGATCACACAGCAGAGCCTCTGAGATATCTCTCCCGCTGATCACACAGGAGAGCCTCTGAGATATCTCTCCCGCTGATCACACAGGAGAGCCTCTGAGATATCTCTCCCGCTGATCACACAGGAGAGCCTCTGAGATATCTCTCCCGCTGATCACACAGCAGAGCCTCTGAGATATCTCTCCCGCTGATCACACAGCAGAGCCTCTGAGATATCTCTCCCGCTGATCACACAGCAGAGCCTCTGAGATATCTCTCCCGCTGATCACACAGGAGAGCCTCTGAGATATCTCTCCCGCTGATCACACAGGAGAGCCTCTGAGATATCTCTCCCGCTGATCACACAGGAGAGCCTCTGAGATATCTCTCCCGCTGATCACACAGGAGAGGCTCTGAGATATCTCTCCCGCTGATCACACAGGAGAGCCTCTGAGATATCTCTCCCGCTGATCACACAGGAGAGCCTCTGAGATATCTCTCCCGCTGGTCACACAGGAGAGCCTCTGAGATATCTCTCCCGCTGATCACACAGCAGAGCCTCTGAGATATCTCTCCCGCTGATCACACAGGAGAGCCTCTGAGATATCTCTCCCGCTGATCACACAGGAGAGCCTCTGAGATATCTCTCCCGCTGATCACACAGGAGAGCCTCTGAGATATCTCTCCCGCTGATCACACAGGAGAGCCTCTGAGATATCTCTCCCGCTGATCACACAGGAGAGCCTCTGAGATATCTCTCCCGCTGAACACAGGAGAGCCTCTGAGATATCTCTCCCGCTGATCACACAGGAGAGCCTCTGAGATATCTCTCCCGCTGATCACACAGGAGAGCCTCTGAGATATCTCTCCCGCTGATCACACAGGAGAGCCTCTGAGATATCTCTCCCGCTGATCACACAGGAGAGCCTCTGAGATATCTCTCCCGCTGATCACACAGCAGAGCCTCTGAGATATCTCTCCCGCTGATCACACAGCAGAGCCTCTGAGATATCTCTCCCGCTGATCACACAGGAGAGCCTCTGAGATATCTCTCCCGCTGATCACACAGGAGAGCCTCTGAGATATCTCTCCCGCTGATCACACAGGAGAGCCTCTGAGATATCTCTCCCGCTGGTCACACAGGAGAGCCTCTGAGATATCTCTCCCGCTGGTCACACAGGAGAGCCTCTGAGATATCTCTCCCGCTGGTCACACAGCAGAGCCTCTGAGATATCTCTCCCGCTGATCACACAGGAGAGCCTCTGAGATATCTCTCCCGCTGATCACACAGGAGAGCCTCTGAGATATCTCTCCCGCTGATCACACAGGAGAGCCTCTGAGATATCTCTCCCGCTGATCACACAGGAGAGCCTCTGAGATATCTCTCCCGCTGATCACACAGGAGAGCCTCTGAGATATCTCTCCCGCTGATCACACAGGAGAGCCTCTGAGATATCTCTCCCGCTGATCACACAGGAGAGCCTCTGAGATATCTCTCCCGCTGATCACACAGGAGAGCCTCTGAGATATCTCTCCCGCTGATCACACAGGAGAGCCTCTGAGATATCTCTCCCGCTGATCACACAGGAGAGCCTCTGAGATCTCTCCCGCTGATCACACAGGAGAGCCTCTGAGATATCTCTCCCGCTGATCACACAGGAGAGCCTCTGAGATATCTCTCCCGCTGATCACACAGGAGAGCCTCTGAGATATCTCTCCCGCTGATCACACAGGAGAGCCTCTGAGATATCTCTCCCGCTGATCACACAGGAGAGCCTCTGAGATATCTCTCCCGCTGATCACACAGGAGAGCCTCTGAGATATCTCTCCCGCTGATCACACAGGAGAGCCTGTGAGATATCTCTCCCGCTGGTCACACAGGAGAGCCTCTGAGATATCTCTCCCGCTGGTCACACAGGAGAGCCTCTGAGATATCTCTCCCGCTGATCACACAGCAGAGCCTCTGAGATATCTCTCCCGCTGATCACACAGGAGAGCCTCTGAGATATCTCTCCCGCTGATCACACAGGAGAGCCTGTGAGATATCTCTCCCGCTGATCACACAGGAGAGCCTCTGAGATATCTCTCCCGCTGATCACACAGGAGAGCCTCTGAGATATCTCTCCCGCTGGTCACACAGGAGAGCCTCTGAGATATCTCTCCCGCTGATCACACAGGAGAGCCTCTGAGATTTCTCTCCCGCTGATCACACAGGAGAGCCTCTGAGATATCTCTCCCGCTGATCACACAGGAGAGCCTCTGAGATATCTCTCCCGCTGATCACACAGGAGAGCCTCTGAGATATCTCTCCCGCTGATCACACAGGAGAGCCTCTGAGATATCTCTCCCGCTGATCACACAGGAGAGCCTCTGAGATATCTCTCCCGCTGATCACACAGGAGAGCCTCTGAGATATCTCTCCCGCTGATCACACAGGAGAGCCTCTGAGATATCTCTCCCGCTGATCACACAGGAGAGCCTCTGAGATATCTCTCCCGCTGATCACACAGGAGAGCCTCTGAGATATCTCTCCCGCTGATCACACAGGAGAGCCTCTGAGATATCTCTCCCGCTGATCACACAGCAGAGCCTCTGAGATATCTCTCCCGCTGATCACACAGGAGAGCCTCTGAGATATCTCTCCCGCTGATCACACAGGAGAGCCTCTGAGATATCTCTCCCGCTGATCACACAGGAGAGCCTGTGAGATATCTCTCCCGCTGATCACACAGGAGAGCCTCTGAGATATCTCTCCCGCTGATCACACAGGAGAGCCTCTGAGATATCTCTCCCGCTGATCACACAGCAGAGCCTCTGAGATATCTCTCCCGCTGATCACACAGGAGAGCCTCTGAGATATCTCTCCCGCTGATCACACAGGAGAGCCTCTGAGATATCTCTCCCGCTGATCACACAGCAGAGCCTCTGAGATATCTCTCCCGCTGGTCACACAGGAGAGCCTCTGAGATATCTCTCCCGCTGGTCACACAGGAGAGCCTCTGAGATATCTCTCCCGTTGATCACACAGCAGAGCCTCTGAGATATCTCTCCTGCTGATCACACAGGAGAGCCTCTGAGATATCTCTCCCGCTGGTCACACAGGAGAGCCTCTGAGATATCTCTCCCGCTGATCACACAGGAGAGCCTCTGAGATATCTCTCCCGCTGATCACTGTAAAGATCAAACTCCTTTACAGAATGTCTCTCAGTCTCTCTGTCTCTCAGATACAGATAGTCCTCTGAGGGAATCCTCAGTATATACGCTTACACTGCAAATATCTATATCCACACACTGCCGCCTCCTCTGTTTACACACACACACACACACACACACACACACACACACACACAACAGCTCTACACACACAACACAGCAGCTCTTCACACACAACACAGCAGCTCTTCACACACAACACAGCAGTTCTTCACACACAACACAGCAGCTACACACACACACACACACACACACACACACACACACACACACACACACACACACACACACACACACACACACACACACACACACACACACACACACACACACACACACACAGCAGCTCTACTACACACACAGCAGCTCTACTACACACACAGCAGCTCTACACACACACACACACACACACACACACACACACACACACACACACACACACACACACACACACACACACACACACACACAGCAGCTCTACTACACACACAGCAGCTCTACTACACACACAGCAGCTCTACACACACACACACACACACACACACACACACACACACACACACACACACACACACAGCTGCTCTACCCACACACACAGCAGCTTTACACACACAAACTCTGCTGCTACACACACGCTACACACGTAAACACTGCGACTGACACACACACACATACATCAGCTCTACACACACAACACAGCCGCTCTACACACACAAACTGCTGCTACACACATATACAACAGCACAATACACACACTGCAGCCACTTACTAAACGTTGCAGACTCTCTCCCCCCAATTCAACTGAATCTGCTCAGAAAATCTCAGTCAGCTCGGGAGGGGGAGGAGTCAACCCGTGCCTGATACTTCCTGACCAATCCCCTGCCCTGTCTCAGAGCTATTACTTCATTCTGACCAATCCCCTGCCCTGTCTCAGAGCTGTTACTTCATTCTGAACCATCCCCTGTCTTGTCTCAGCTGTTCTGAAAGCTGATTGGCTGGAAATAAACAGATTGAAAATTACACTTTGCAAGCTGCTAAAATTCCGGGCATTACTGATTGGATAATGCCCGGACTTTTAACCAATCAGAGAGCAGGGTTTTCAATAATGCCCTGAATTTTACTGCTTTAGCCTATAAATTATAATACTTCATAACGTTTGTCTAAGCGGCCTCTGGTTGCCAGAGCCAAAATTGATGCTTGCGCATCATTTATTAAACATAGGCGAACCAGGCTTTTTTTTTTTTTTTTTTTTTCAACTTAAATTTTTTTATTTTGTTCAGTACATAATATACATACAGTAGATAACCTCTCGGCAGCGTACCGTAACAGTTTACTGCATGTGACATTCCTTTTCGTAAATTGGTGGATGTCTTTGGACAAACTGGGAAGACCGACAGACATACTGGGGAAGGGATCTCCTGTTAGGAGCCGGGGGGGGGGGGGGGGGGTAGACAGACAAGGGGCGTGAAAAAGGACAGAGAGAGAGGAGAGGGGGGGGGGGAGGGAGTATGGGAGTTGGGGGGGTCTCCTTACGTGGGTCCGCTTCTGCCTCCCCCATGCTGGTTCTCTGCGTCCGAGGACTTTCTGCGTACCCTGTAGGCCATCTGGTTCGTAACTGAATTGTCTCTCTCATTGTCTTGTGTGACCCATCTTGGTCATGGAGGGGTGGGGAGGGGTGGGGGGGGGGCGGGGGGCATCTCTATCTTAGTGTGGTGTAGGTTCCGTCGTTAGGTATTCCCTCAAGGGAGAACGCATTTGTTCCTATTAAAGCCAAATTGAGGACCTATCCACTTCCCGAATTTCTTTCTGGGCTAACCACGGTGCCCATACTTTTTCAAAATTTTCGCCAGTGTCGTTGACTAAGCTTGTTAGCATTTCCATCTGGCATACGGTCCAAATTCTATGTCTAATGTTTGGAATTGAAGGGATTATATTTTGTTTCCAACGTGCTGCAGTCTCCCCCCTCATCGCCATAGCAAAGTGAGCTATCAGTTTGTTTTCTCCTTTGGTGAACCCGATTGCTGGCCTGTTCAGGAGGAACAGCCATGGGTCTAATGGGACGGGTTTACCTGTAATTATGTTCAACCAGTCTTTAATTGAGTCCCAGACTGGGAAGATTTTGGGGCAGGACCACAGCATCCAGGCTTTTTTTTTGATGAATTTGTGAAAGTTTGGCCATGCACCAAAAATGCGATTTTTGCAGTCAATTTAAACTTTGGTGAAAAGTGCACCTGTCTCTAAGCATAAATGAGGCAAATAAAAGATATCGGGGGATATGTATCAACGTAAATAAAGGGGAAGCAGGAGTTTGTTTTGATACGTTGATCCTTTGCTGCTTGCATTTGTGTCAAATGTAAAAAAAAAACACGTTTCTTACATTCGCTGCAAACTGTTGGCCAGTAAAGTGTTCACCAGTCTAAACGTGGCAGATGTTTTGAACGCAAATACAAGATGAAAAAGAGACGCACGGTAACACAGAGTATAACGCATCTCATTATAACCTGGTCATCATGTAACTCCTCCCTAACTCCGCCCACTGTCACTCCCCAAATCACACGGTGACGCAGAGTATGACGCATCTCATTATAACCTGTGCATCATGTAACTCCTCCCTAACTCCGCCTACTGTCACGCCCCAAATCACACGGTGACGCAGAGTATGATGCATCTCATTATAACCTGTGCATCATGTAACTCCTCCCTAACTCCGCCTACTGTCTACCCCCAAATCACACGGTGACGCAGAGTATGACGCATCTCATTATAACCTGTGCATCATGTAACTCCTCCCTAACTCCGCCTACTGTCACTCCCCAAATCACACGGTGACACAGAGTATGACACATCTCATTATAACCTGTGCATCATGTAACTCCTCCCTAACTCCTCCTACTGTCACGCCCCAAATCACATGGTGACGCAGAGTATGACGCATCTCATTATAACCTGTGCATCATGTAACTCCTCCCTAACTCCGCCTACTGTCACTCCCCATCTCACACGGTGACACAGAGTATGACACATCTCATTATAACCTGTGCATCATGTAACTCCTCCCTAACTCCGCCCACTGTCACACCCCAAATCCCACGGTGACGCAGAGTATGATCCATCTCATTGTAACCTGTGCATCATGTAACTCCTCCCTAACTCCGCCTACTGTCACTCCCCAAATCACACGGTGAAGCAGCGTATGACGCATCTCATTATAACTCGTGCCTCATGTAACTCCTCCCTAACTCCGCCTACTGTCACACCCCAAATCACACGGTGACGCAGAGTATGATACATCTCATTATAACCTGTGCATCATGTAACTCCTCCCTAACTCCGCCTATTATCCCTCCCCAAATCACACGGTGACGCAGCGAATGACGCATCTCATTATAACCTGTGCATCATGTAACTCCTCCCTAACTCCTCCTACTGCCACTCCCCCAAATCACACGGTGACGCAACGTATGATACATCTCATGATAACCTGTGCATCATGTAACTCCTCCCTAACTCCACCTACTGTCACTCCCCAAATCACACTGTGACGCAGCGTATGATACATCTCATTATAACCTGTGCATCATGTAACTCCTCCCTAACTCCTCCTATTATCCCTCCCCAAATCACACGGTGACGCAGCGTATGATACATCTCATTATAACCTGTGCATCATGTAACTCCTCCCTAACTCCTCCTACTTTCACTCCCCAAATCACACGGTGACGCAGCGAATGACGCATCTCATTATAACCTGTGCATCATGTAACTCCTCCCTAACTCCTCCTACTGTCACTCCCGAAATCACACGGTGACGCAGCGTATGATACATCTCATTATAACCTATGCATCATATAACTCCGCCAACTGTCACTCCCCAAATCACACGGTGACGCAGAGTATAACGCATCTCATTATAACCTGTGCATCATGTAACTCCTCCCTAACTCCTCCTACTGTTACTCCCCAAATCACACGGTGACGCAGAGTATAACGCATCTCATTATAACCTGTGCATCATGTAACTCCTCCCTAACTCCTCCTACTGTCACGCCCCAAATCACACGGTGACGCAGCGTATGATACATCTCATTATAACCTGTGCATCATGTAACTCCTCCCTAACTCCTCCCACTGTCACTCCCCAAATCACACGGTGACACAGAGTATGACACATCTCATTATAACCTGTGCATCATGTAACTCCTCCCTAACTCCTCCTATTATCCCTCCCCAAATCACACGGTGACACAGCGAATGACGCATCTCATTATAACCTGTGCATCATGTAACTCCTCCCTAACTCCTCCTATTATCCCTCCCCAAATCACACGGTGACACAGCGAATGACACATCTCATTATAACCTGTGCATCATGTAACTCCTCCCTAACTCCTCCTACTGTCACTCCTCAAATCACACAGTGACGCAGCGTATGATACATCTCATTATAACCTGTGCATCATGTAACTCCTCCCTAACTCCTCCTACTGTTACTCCCCAAATCACACGGTGACGCAGAATATAACGCATCTCATTATAACCTGTGCATCATGTAACTCCTCCCTAACTCCCCCTACTGTCACTCCTCAAATCACACGGTGACGCAGCGTATGATACATCTCATTATAACCTGTGCATCATGTAACTCCTCCCTAACTCCGCCCACTGTCACTCCCCAACTCACACTGTGACTCAGAGTATGATACATCTCATTATAACCTGTGCATCATGTAACTCCTCCCTAACTCCTCCTACTGTCACTCCCCAAATCACACGGTGACGCAGAGTATAACACATCTCATTATAACCTGTGCATCATGTAACTCCTCCCTAACTCCTCCTACTGTCACTCCTCAAATCACACAGTGACGCAGCGTATGATACATCTCATTATAACCTGTGCATCATGTAACTCCTCCCTAACTCCTCCTACTGTTACTCCCCAAATCACACGGTGACGCAGAATATAACGCATCTCATTATAACCTGTGCATCATGTAACTCCTCCCTAACTCCCCCTACTGTCACTCCTCAAATCACACGGTGACGCAGCGTATGATACATCTCATTATAACCTGTGCATCATGTGACTCCTCCCTAACTCCGCCTACTGTCACTCCCCAAATCACACGGTGACGCAGCGAATGACACATCTCATTATAACCTGTGCATCATGTAACTCCTCCCTAACTCCGCCTACTGTCACTCCCCAACTCACACTGTGACGCAGAGTATGATACATCTCATTATAACCTGTGCATCATGTAACTCCTCCCTAACTCCTCCTACTGTCACTCCTCAAATCACACGGTGACGCAGCGTATGACACATCTCATTATAACCTGTGCATCATGTAACTCCTCCCTAACTCCTCCTACTGTTACTCCCCAACTCACACTGTGACGCAGAGTATGATACATCTCATTATAACCTGTGCATCATGTAACTCCTCCCTAACTCCTCCTACTGTCACTCCTCAAATCACACGGTGACGCAGCGTATGACACATCTCATTATAACCTGTGCATCATGTAACTCCTCCCTAACTCCTCCTACTGTCACTCCTCAAATCACACAGTGACGCAGTGTATGATACATCTCATTATAACCTGTGCATCATGTAACTCCTCCCTAACTCCTCCTACTGTCACTCCCCAACTCACACAGTGACGCAGCGTATGATACATCTCATTATAACCTGTGCATCATGTAACTCCTCCCTAACTCCTCCTACTGTCACTCCCCAAATCACACGGTGACGCAGAGTATAACACATCTCATTATAACCTGTGCATCATGTAACTCCTCCCTAACTCCTCCTACTGTCACTCCTCAAATCACACAGTGACGCAGCGTATGATACATCTCATTATAACCTGTGCATCATGTAACTCCTCCCTAACTCCTCCTACTGTTACTCCCCAAATCACACGGTGACGCAGAATATAACGCATCTCATTATAACCTGTGCATCATGTAACTCCTCCCTAACTCCCCCTACTGTCACTCCTCAAATCACACGGTGACGCAGCGTATGATACATCTCATTATAACCTGTGCATCATGTAACTCCTCCCTAACTCCGCCTACTGTCACTCCCCAAATCACATGGTGACGCAGCGAATGACACATCTCATTATAACCTGTGCATCATGTAACTCCTCCCTAACTCCTCCTACTGTCACTCCCCAACTCACACTGTGACGCAGAGTATAATACATCTCATTATAACCTGTGCATCATGTAACTCCTCCCTAACTCCTCCTACTGTCACTCCTCAAATCACACGGTGACGCAGCGTATGACACATCTCATTATAACCTGTGCATCATGTAACTCCTCCCTAACTCCTCCTACTGTCACTCCCCAACTCACACTGTGACGCAGAGTATGATACATCTCATTATAACCTGTGCATCATGTAACTCCTCCCTAACTCCTCCTACTGTCACTCCTCAAATCACACGGTGACGCAGCGTATGACACATCTCATTATAACCTGTGCATCATGTAACTCCTCCCTAACTCCTCCTACTGTCACTCCTCAAATCACACAGTGACGCAGCGTATGATACATCTCATTATAACCTGTGCATCATGTAACTCCTCCCTAACTCCTCCTACTGTCACTCCCCAACTCACACAGTGACGCAGCGTATGATACATCTCATTATAACCTGTGCATCATGTAACTCCTCCCTAACTCCTCCTACTGTTACTCCCCAAATCACACGGTGACGCAGAGTATAACACATCTCATTATAACCTGTGCATCATGTAACTCCTCCCTAACTCCTCCTACTGTCACTCCTCAAATCACACGGTGACGCAGCATATGATACATCTCATTATAACCTGTGCATCATGTAACTCCTCCCTAACTCCTCCTACTGTCACTCCTCAAATCACACAGTGACACAGCGTATGATACATCTCATTATAACCTGTGCATCATGTAACTCCTCCCTAACTCCTCCTATTATCCCTCCCCAAATCACACGGTGACGCAGCGAATGATACATCTCATTATAACCTGTGCATCATGTAACTCCTCCCTAACTCCTCCTACTGTCACTCCTCAAATCACACGGTGACGCAGCGTATGATACATCTCATTATAACCTGTGCATCATGTAACTCCTCCCTAACTCCGCCTACTGTCACTCCCGAAATAACACGGTGACGCAGCGAATGACACATCTCATTATAACCTGTGCATCATGTAACTCCTCCCTAACTCCTCCTACTGTCACTCCCCAACTCACACGGTGACGCAGAGTATGATACATCTCATTATAACCTGTGCATCATGTAACTCCTCCCTAACTCCTCCTACTGTCACTCCCCAAATCACAGTGACACAGAATATAACGCATCTCATTATAACCTGTGCATCATGTAACTCCTCCCTAACTCCTCCTACTGTCACTCCCCAAATCACACGGTGATGCAGAGTATGATACATCTCATTATAACCTGCGCATCATGTAACTCCTCCCTAACTCCGCCTACTGTCACTCCCCAAATCACACAGTGACGCAGCGTATGATACATCTCATTATAACCTGCGCATCATGTAACTCCTCCCTAACTCCGCCTACTGTCACTCCCCAAATCACACAGTGACGCAGCGAATGACGCATCTCATTATAACCTGTGCATCATGTAACTCCTCCCTAACTCCTCCCATTGTCACTCCCCAAATCACACAGTGACGCAGCGTATGATACATCTCATTATAACCTGTGCATCATGTAACTCCTCCCTAACTCCTCCTACTGTCACTCCCCAAATCACACGGTGACGCAGAGTATGATACATCTCATTATAACCTGTGCATCATGTAACTCCTCCCTAACTCCTCCTACTGTTACTCCCCAAATCACACAGTGACGCAGCGTATGATACATCTCATTATAACCTGCGCATCATGTAACTCCTCCCTAAATCCGCCTACAGTCACTCCCCAAATCACACGGTGACGCAGAGTATGATACATCTCATTATAACCTGTGCATCATGTAACTCCTCCCTAAATCCGCCTACTGTCACTCCCCAAATCACACGGTGACGCAGATTATGATACATCTCATTATAACCTGTGCATCATGTAACTCCTCCCTAACTCCCCCTACTGTCACTCCCCAAATCACACGGTGACGCAGCGTATGATACATCTCATTATAAACTGTGCATCATGTAACTCCTCTCTAACCCTGCCCACTGTCACTCCCCAAATCACACGGTGACGCAGCGTATAACGCATTTCATTATAACCTGTGCATCATGTAACTCCTCCCTAACTCCTCCTACTGTCACTCCCCAAATCACAGTGACGCAGAATATAACGCATCTCATTATAACCTGTGCATCATGTAACTCCTCCCTAACTCCTCCTACTGTCACTCCCCAAATCACATGGTGACGCAGAGTATAACACATCTCATTATAACCTGTGCATCATGTAACTCCTCCCTAACTCCTCCTACTGTCACTCCCCAAATCACACGGTGACGCAGCGTATGATACATCTCATTATAACCTGTGCATCATGTAACTCCTCCCTAACTCCTCCAACTGTCACTCCTCAAATCACACGGTGACGCAGCGTATGATGCATCTCATTATAACCTGTGCATCATGTAACTCCTCCCTAACTCCGCCTACTGTCACTCCCCAAATCACACAGTGACGCAGCGTATGATACATCTCATTATAACCTGTGCATCATGTAACTCCTCCCTAACTCCTCCTATTATCCCTCCCCAAATCACACGGTGACGCAGCGAATGACACATCTCATTATAACCTGTGCATCATGTAACTCCTCCTATGTCACTCCCCAAATCACACGGTGACGCAGAGTATGATACATCTCATTATAACCTGTGCATCATGTAACTCCTCCCTAAATCCTCCTATTATCCCTCCCCAAATCACACGGTGACGCAGCGAATGACACATCTCATTATAACCTGTGCATCATGTAACTCCTCCTATGTCACTCCCCAAATCACACGGTGACGCAGAGTATGATACATCTCATTATAACCTGTGCATCATGTAACTCCTCCCTAACTCCCCCTACTGTCACTCCCCAAATCACACGGTGACGCAGCGTATGATACATCTCATTATAAACTGTGCATCATGTAACTCCTCTCTAACCCTGCCCACTGTCACTCCCCAAATCACACGGTGACGCAGCGTATAACGCATTTCATTATAACCTGTGCATCATGTAACTCCTCCCTAACTCCTCCTACTGTCACTCCCCAAATCACAGTGACGCAGAATATAACGCATCTCATTATAACCTGTGCATCATGTAACTCCTCCCTAACTCCTCCTACTGTCACTCCCCAAATCACATGGTGACGCAGAGTATAACACATCTCATTATAACCTGTGCATCATGTAACTCCTCCCTAACTCCTCCTACTGTCACTCCCCAAATCACACGGTGACGCAGCGTATGATACATCTCATTATAACCTGTGCATCATGTAACTCCTCCCTAACTCCTCCAACTGTCACTCCTCAAATCACACGGTGACGCAGCGTATGATGCATCTCATTATAACCTGTGCATCATGTAACTCCTCCCTAACTCCGCCTACTGTCACTCCCCAAATCACACAGTGACGCAGCGTATGATACATCTCATTATAACCTGTGCATCATGTAACTCCTCCCTAACTCCTCCTATTATCCCTCCCCAAATCACACGGTGACGCAGCGAATGACACATCTCATTATAACCTGTGCATCATGTAACTCCTCCTATGTCACTCCCCAAATCACACGGTGACGCAGAGTATGATACATCTCATTATAACCTGTGCATCATGTAACTCCTCCCTAACTCCTCCTATTATCCCTCCCCAAATCACACGGTGACGCAGCGAATGACACATCTCATTATAACCTGTGCATCATGTAATTCCTCCCTAACTCCTCCTTCTGTCACTCCCCAAATCACAGTGACACAGAATATAACGCATCTCATTATAACCTGTGCTTCATGTAACTCCTCCCTAACTCCTCCTACTGTTACTCCCCAAATCACACGGTGACAGAGTATAACGCATCTCATTATAACCTGTGCATCATGTAACTCCTCCCTAACTCCTCCTACTGTCACACCCCAAATCACACGGTGATGCAGAGTATGATACATCTCATTATAACCTGCGCATCATGTAACTCCTCCCTAACTCCGCCTACTGTCACTCCCCAAATCACACAGTGACGCAGCGTATGATACATCTCATTATAACCTGCGCATCATGTAACTCCTCCCTAACTCCGCCTACTGTCACTCCCCAAATCACACAGTGACGCAGCGAATGACGCATCTCATTATAACCTGTGCATCATGTAACTCCTCCCTAACTCCTCCCATTGTCACTCCCCAAATCACACAGTGACGCAGCGTATGATACATCTCATTATAACCTGTGCATCATGTAACTCCTCCCTAACTCCTCCTACTGTCACTCCCCAAATCACACGGTGACAAGTATAACGCATCTCATTATAACCTGTGCATCATGTAACTCCTCCCTAACTCCTCCTACTGTCACTCCCCAAATCACACGGTGATGCAGAGTATGATACATCTCATTATAACCTGCGCATCATGTAACTCCTCCCTAACTCCGCCTACTGTCACTCCCCAAATCACACAGTGACGCAGCGTATGATACATCTCATTATAACCTGCGCATCATGTAACTCCTCCCTAACTCCGCCTACTGTCACTCCCCAAATCACACAGTGACGCAGCGAATGACGCATCTCATTATAACCTGTGCATCATGTAACTCCTCCCTAACTCCTCCCATTGTCACTCCCCAAATCACACGGTGATGCAGAGTATGATACATCTCATTATAACCTGTGCATCACGTAACTCCTCCCTAACTCCTCCTACTGTCACTCCTCAAATCACACAGTGACGCAGCGTATGATACATCTCATTATAACCTGCGCATCATGTAACTCCTCCCTAAATCCGCCTACTGTCACTCCCCAAATCACACGGTGTACGCAGCGTATGATACATCTCATTATAACCTGCGCATCATGTAACTCCTCCCTAACTCCGCCTACTGTCACTCCCCAAATCACACAGTGACGCAGCGAATGACGCATCTCATTATAACCTGTGCATCATGTAACTCCTCCCTAACTCCTCCCATTGTCACTCCCCAAATCACACAGTGACGCAGCGTATGATACATCTCATTATAACATGTGCATCATGTAACTCCTCCCTAACTCCTCCTACTGTCACTCCCCAAATCACACGGTGACAGAGTATAACGCATCTCATTATAACCTGTGCATCATGTAACTCCTCCCTAACTCCTCCTACTGTCACTCCCCAAATCACACGGTGATGCAGAGTATGATACATCTCATTATAACCTGTGCATCATGTAACTCCTCCCTAACTCCTCCTACTGTCACTCCTCAAATCACACAGTGACGCAGCGTATGATACATCTCATTATAACCTGTGCATCATGTAACTCCTCCCTAACTCCTCCTACTGTTACTCCCCAAATCACACGGTGACGCAGAATATAACGCATCTCATTATAACCTGTGCATCATGTAACTCCTCCCTAACTCCCCCTACTGTCACTCCTCAAATCACACGGTGACGCAGCGTATGATACATCTCATTATAACCTGTGCATCATGTGACTCCTCCCTAACTCCGCCTACTGTCACTCCCCAAATCACACGGTGACGCAGCGAATGACACATCTCATTATAACCTGTGCATCATGTAACTCCTCCCTAACTCCGCCTACTGTCACTCCCCAACTCACACTGTGACGCAGAGTATGATACATCTCATTATAACCTGTGCATCATGTAACTCCTCCCTAACTCCTCCTACTGTCACTCCTCAAATCACACGGTGACGCAGCGTATGACACATCTCATTATAACCTGTGCATCATGTAACTCCTCCCTAACTCCTCCTACTGTCACTCCCCAACTCACACTGTGACGCAGAGTATGATACATCTCATTATAACCTGTGCATCATGTAACTCCTCCCTAACTCCTCCTACTGTCACTCCTCAAATCACACGGTGACGCAGCGTATGACACATCTCATTATAACCTGTGCATCATGTAACTCCTCCCTAACTCCTCCTACTGTCACTCCTCAAATCACACAGTGACGCAGTGTATGATACATCTCATTATAACCTGTGCATCATGTAACTCCTCCCTAACTCCTCCTACTGTCACTCCCCAACTCACACAGTGACGCAGCGTATGATACATCTCATTATAACCTGTGCATCATGTAACTCCTCCCTAACTCCTCCTACTGTCACTCCCCAAATCACACGGTGACGCAGAGTATAACACATCTCATTATAACCTGTGCATCATGTAACTCCTCCCTAACTCCTCCTACTGTCACTCCTCAAATCACACAGTGACGCAGCGTATGATACATCTCATTATAACCTGTGCATCATGTAACTCCTCCCTAACTCCTCCTACTGTTACTCCCCAAATCACACGGTGACGCAGCATATAACGCATCTCATTATAACCTGTGCATCATGTAACTCCTCCCTAACTCCCCCTACTGTCACTCCTCAAATCACAAGGTGACGCAGCGTATGATACATCTCATTATAACCTGTGCATCATGTAACTCCTCCCTAACTCCGCCTACTGTCACTCCCCAAATCACACGGTGACGCAGCGAATGACACATCTCATTATAACCTGTGCATCATGTAACTCCTCCCTAACTCCGCCTACTGTCACTCCCCAACTCACACTGTGACGCAGAGTATGATACATCTCATTATAACCTGTGCATCATGTAACTCCTCCCTAACTCCTCCTACTGTCACTCCTCAAATCACACGGTGACGCAGCGTATGACACATCTCATTATAACCTGTGCATCATGTAACTCCTCCCTAACTCCTCCTACTGTCACTCCCCAACTCACACTGTGACGCAGAGTATGATACATCTCATTATAACCTGTGCATCATGTAACTCCTCCCTAACTCCTCCTACTGTCACTCCTCAAATCACACGGTGACGCAGCGTATGACACATCTCATTATAACCTGTGCATCATGTAACTCCTCCCTAACTCCTCCTACTGTCACTCCTCAAATCACACAGTGACGCAGCGTATGATACATCTCATTATAACCTGTGCATCATGTAACTCCTCCCTAACTCCTCCTACTGTCACTCCCCAACTCACACAGTGACGCAGCGTATGATACATCTCATTATAACCTGTGCATCATGTAACTCCTCCCTAACTCCTCCTACTGTCACTCCCCAAATCACACGGTGACGCAGAGTATAACACATCTCATTATAACCTGTGCATCATGTAACTCCTCCCTAACTCCTCCTACTGTCACTCCTCAAATCACACAGTGACGCAGCGTATGATACATCTCATTATAACCTGTGCATCATGTAACTCCTCCCTAACTCCTCCTACTGTTACTCCCCAAATCACACGGTGACGCAGCATATAACGCATCTCATTATAACCTGTGCATCATGTAACTCCTCCCTAACTCCCCCTACTGTCACTCCTCAAATCACAAGGTGACGCAGCGTATGATACATCTCATTATAACCTGTGCATCATGTAACTCCTCCCTAACTCCGCCTACTGTCACTCCCCAAATCACACGGTGACGCAGCGAATGACACATCTCATTATAACCTGTGCATCATGTAACTCCTCCCTAACTCCGCCTACTGTCACTCCCCAACTCACACTGTGACGCAGAGTATGATACATCTCATTATAACCTGTGCATCATGTAACTCCTCCCTAACTCCTCCTACTGTCACTCCTCAAATCACACGGTGACGCAGCGTATGACACATCTCATTATAACCTGTGCATCATGTAACTCCTCCCTAACTCCTCCTACTGTCACTCCCCAACTCACACTGTGACGCAGAGTATGATACATCTCATTATAACCTGTGCATCATGTAACTCCTCCCTAACTCCTCCTACTGTCACTCCTCAAATCACACGGTGACGCAGCGTATGACACATCTCATTATAACCTGTGCATCATGTAACTCCTCCCTAACTCCTCCTACTGTCACTCCTCAAATCACACAGTGACGCAGCGTATGATACATCTCATTATAACCTGTGCATCATGTAACTCCTCCCTAACTCCTCCTACTGTCACTCCCCAACTCACACAGTGACGCAGCGTATGATACATCTCATTATAACCTGTGCATCATGTAACTCCTCCCTAACTCCTCCTACTGTTACTCCCCAAATCACACGGTGACGCAGAGTATAACACATCTCATTATAACCTGTGCATCATGTAACTCCTCCCTAACTCCTCCTACTGTCACTCCTCAAATCACACGGTGACGCAGCATATGATACATCTCATTATAACCTGTGCATCATGTAACTCCTCCCTAACTCCTCCTACTGTCACTCCTCAAATCACACAGTGACGCAGCGTATGATACATCTCATTATAACCTGTGCATCATGTAACTCCTCCCTAACTCCTCCTATTATCCCTCCCCAAATCACACGGTGACGCAGCGAATGATACATCTCATTATAACCTGTGCATCATGTAACTCCTCCCTAACTCCTCCTATTATCCCTCCCCAAATCACACGGTGACGCAGCGTATGATACATCTCATTATAACCTGTGCATCATGTAACTCCTCCCTAACTCCGCCTACTGTCACTCCCGAAATAACACGGTGACGCAGCGAATGACACATCTCATTATAACCTGTGCATCATGTAACTCCTCCCTAACTCCTCCTACTGTCACTCCCCAACTCACACGGTGACGCAGAGTATGATACATCTCATTATAACCTGTGCATCATGTAACTCCTCCCTAACTCCTCCTACTGTCACTCCCCAAATCACAGTGACACAGAATATAACGCATCTCATTATAACCTGTGCATCATGTAACTCCTCCCTAACTCCTCCTACTGTCACTCCCCAAATCACACGGTGATGCAGAGTATGATACATCTCATTATAACCTGCGCATCATGTAACTCCTCCCTAACTCCGCCTACTGTCACTCCCCAAATCACACAGTGACGCAGCGTATGATACATCTCATTATAACCTGCGCATCATGTAACTCCTCCCTAACTCCGCCTACTGTCACTCCCCAAATCACACAGTGACGCAGCGAATGACGCATCTCATTATAACCTGTGCATCATGTAACTCCTCCCTAACTCTCCCATTGTCACTCCCCAAATCACACAGTGACGCAGCGTATGATACATCTCATTATAACCTGTGCATCATGTAACTCCTCCCTAACTCCTCCTACTGTCACTCCCCAAATCACACGGTGACGCAGAGTATGATACATCTCATTATAACCTGTGCATCATGTAACTCCTCCCTAACTCCTCCTACTGTTACTCCCCAAATCACACAGTGACGCAGCGTATGATACATCTCATTATAACCTGCGCATCATGTAACTCCTCCCTAAATCCGCCTACAGTCACTCCCCAAATCACACGGTGACGCAGAGTATGATACATCTCATTATAACCTGTGCATCATGTAACTCCTCCCTAAATCCGCCTACTGTCACTCCCCAAATCACACGGTGACGCAGATTATGATACATCTCATTATAACCTGTGCATCATGTAACTCCTCCCTAACTCCCCCTACTGTCACTCCCCAAATCACACGGTGACGCAGCGTATGATACATCTCATTATAAACTGTGCATCATGTAACTCCTCTCTAACCCTGCCCACTGTCACTCCCCAAATCACACGGTGACGCAGCGTATAACGCATTTCATTATAACCTGTGCATCATGTAACTCCTCCCTAACTCCTCCTACTGTCACTCCCCAAATCACAGTGACGCAGAATATAACGCATCTCATTATAACCTGTGCATCATGTAACTCCTCCCTAACTCCTCCTACTGTCACTCCCCAAATCACATGGTGACGCAGAGTATAACACATCTCATTATAACCTGTGCATCATGTAACTCCTCCCTAACTCCTCCTACTGTCACTCCCCAAATCACACGGTGACGCAGCGTATGATACATCTCATTATAACCTGTGCATCATGTAACTCCTCCCTAACTCCTCCAACTGTCACTCCTCAAATCACACGGTGACGCAGCGTATGATGCATCTCATTATAACCTGTGCATCATGTAACTCCTCCCTAACTCCGCCTACTGTCACTCCCCAAATCACACAGTGACGCAGCGTATGATACATCTCATTATAACCTGTGCATCATGTAACTCCTCCCTAACTCCTCCTATTATCCCTCCCCAAATCACACAGGCGCAGCGAATGACACATCTCATTATAACCTGTGCATCATGTAACTCCTCCTATGTCACTCCCCAAATCACACGGTGACGCAGAGTATGATACATCTCATTATAACCTGTGCATCATGTAACTCCTCCCTAACTCCTCCTATTATCCCTCCCCAAATCACACGGTGACGCAGCGAATGACACATCTCATTATAACCTGTGCATCATGTAATTCCTCCCTAACTCCTCCTTCTGTCACTCCCCAAATCACAGTGACACAGAATATAACGCATCTCATTATAACCTGTGCTTCATGTAACTCCTCCCTAACTCCTCCTACTGTTACTCCCCAAATCACACGGTGACAGAGTATAAGGCATCTCATTATAACCTGTGCATCATGTAACTCCTCCCTAACTCCTCCTACTGTCACTCCCCAAATCACACGGTGATGCAGAGTATGATACATCTCATTATAACCTGCGCATCATGTAACTCCTCCCTAACTCCGCCTACTGTCACTCCCCAAATCACACAGTGACGCAGCGTATGATACATCTCATTATAACCTGCGCATCATGTAACTCCTCCCTAACTCCGCCTACTGTCACTCCCCAAATCACACAGTGACGCAGCGAATGACGCATCTCATTATAACCTGTGCATCATGTAACTCCTCCCTAACTCCTCCCATTGTCACTCCCCAAATCACACAGTGACGCAGCGTATGATACATCTCATTATAACCTGTGCATCATGTAACTCCTCCCTAACTCCTCCTACTGTCACTCCCCAAATCACACGGTGACAAGTATAACGCATCTCATTATAACCTGTGCATCATGTAACTCCTCCCTAACTCCTCCTACTGTCACTCCCCAAATCACACGGTGATGCAGAGTATGATACATCTCATTATAACCTGCGCATCATGTAACTCCTCCCTAACTCCGCCTACTGTCACTCCCCAAATCACACAGTGACGCAGCGTATGATACATCTCATTATAACCTGCGCATCATGTAACTCCTCCCTAACTCCGCCTACTGTCACTCCCCAAATCACACAGTGACGCAGCGAATGACGCATCTCATTATAACCTGTGCATCATGTAACTCCTCCCTAACTCCTCCCATTGTCACTCCCCAAATCACACGGTGATGCAGAGTATGATACATCTCATTATAACCTGTGCATCACGTAACTCCTCCCTAACTCCTCCTACTGTCACTCCTCAAATCACACAGTGACGCAGCGTATGATACATCTCATTATAACCTGCGCATCATGTAACTCCTCCCTAAATCCGCCTACTGTCACTCCCCAAATCACACGGTGACGCAGCGTATGATACATCTCATTATAACCTGCGCATCATGTAACTCCTCCCTAACTCCGCCTACTGTCACTCCCCAAATCACACAGTGACGCAGCGAATGACGCATCTCATTATAACCTGTGCATCATGTAACTCCTCCCTAACTCCTCCCATTGTCACTCCCCAAATCACACAGTGACGCAGCGTATGATACATCTCATTATAACATGTGCATCATGTAACTCCTCCCTAACTCCTCCTACTGTCACTCCCCAAATCACACGGTGACAGAGTATAACGCATCTCATTATAACCTGTGCATCATGTAACTCCTCCCTAACTCCTCCTACTGTCACTCCCCAAATCACACGGTGATGCAGAGTATGATACATCTCATTATAACCTGCGCATCATGTAACTCCTCCCTAACTCCGCCTACTGTCACTCCCCAAATCACACAGTGACGCAGCGTATGATACATCTCATTATAACCTGCGCATCATGTAACTCCTCCCTAACTCCGCCTACTGTCACTCCCCAAATCACACAGTGACGCAGCGAATGATGCATCTCATTATAACCTGTGCATCATGTAACTCCTCCCTAACTCCTCCCATTGTCACTCCCCAAATCACACGGTGATGCAGAGTATGATACATCTCATTATAACCTGTGCATCATGTAACTCCTCCCTAACTCCTCCTACTGTCACTCCTCAAATCACACAGTGACGCAGCGTATGATACATCTCATTATAACCTGCGTATCATGTAACTCCTCCCTAAATCCGCCTACTGTCACTCCCCAAATCACACGGTGACGCAGAGTATGATACATCTCATTATAACCTGTGCATCATGTAACTCCTCCCTAAATCCGCCTACTGTCACTCCCCAAATCACACGGTGACGCAGAGTATGATACATCTCATTATAACCTGTGCATCATGTAACTCCTCCCTAACTCCCCCTACTGTCACTCCCCAAATCACACGGTGACGCAGCGTATGATACATCTCATTATAAACTGTGCATCATGTAACTCCTCTCTAACCCTGCCCACTGTCACTCCCCAAATCACACGGTGACGCAGCGTATAACGCATCTCATTATAACCTGTGCATCATGTAACTCCTCCCTAACTCCTCCTACTGTCACTCCCCAAATCACAGTGACGCAGAATATAACGCATCTCATTATAACCTGTGCATCATGTAACTCCTCCCTAACTCCTCCTACTGTCACTCCCCAAATCACAGGGTGACGCAGAGTATAACACATCTCATTATAACCTGTGCATCATGTAACTCCTCCCTAACTCCTCCTACTGTCACTCCCCAAATCACACGGTGACGGAGCGTATGATACATCTCATTATAACCTGTGCATCATGTAACTCCTCCCTAACTCCTCCAACTGTCACTCCTCAAATCACACGGTGACGCAGCGTATGACGCATCTCATTATAACCTGTGCATCATGTAACTTCTCCCTAACTCCTCCTACTGTCACTCCCCAAATCACAGGGTGACGCAGAGTATAACACATCTCATTATAACCTGTGCATCATGTAACTCCTCCCTAACTCCTCCTATTATCCCTCCCCAAATCACACGGTGACGCAGCGAATGACGCAGCGAATGACACATCTCATTATAACCTGTGCATCATGTAACTCCTCCTATGTCACTCCCCAAATCACACGGTGACGCAGAGTATGATACATCTCATTATAACCTGTGCATCATGTAACTCCTCCCTAACTCCTCCTATTATCCCTCCCCAAATCACACGGTGACGCAGCGAATGACACATCTCATTATAACCTGTGCATCATGTAACTCCTCCCTAACTCCGCCCACTGTCACTCCCCAAATCACACGGTGATGCAGAGTATGACGCATCTCATTATAACCTGTGCATCATGTAACTCCTCCCTAACTCCGTCCACTGTCACTCCCCAAATCACACGGTGACGCAGCGTATAACACATCTCATTATAACCTGTGCATCATGTAACATCTCCCTAACTCCGTCCACTGTCACTCCCCAAATCACACGGTGACGCAGCGTATGATACATCTCATTATAACCTGTGCATCATGTAACTCCTCCCTAACTCCTCCTACTGTCGCTCCCCAAATCACACGGTGACGCAGCGTATGATACATCTCATTATTACCTGTGCATCATGTAACTCCTCCCTAACTCCGTCCACTGTCACTCCCCAAATCACACAGTGACGCAGAGTATGATACATCTCATTATAACCTGTGCATCATGTAACTCCTCCCTAACTCCGCCTACTGTCACTCCCCAAATCACACGGTGACGCAGAGTATAACACATCTCATTATAACCTGTGCATCATGTAACTCCTCCCTAACTCCTCCTACTGTTACTCCCCAAATCACAGTGACACAGAATATAACGCATCTCATTATAACCTGTGCATCATGTAACTCCTCCTACTGTCACTCCCCAAATCACACGGTGACGCAGCGTATGATACATCTCATTATAACCTGTGCATCATGTAACTCCTCCCTAACTCCGCCCACTGTCACTCCCCAAATCACACGGTGACGCAGAGTATGATACATCTCATTATAACCTGTGCATCATGTAACTCCTCCCTAACCCCGCCCATTGTCACTCCCCAAATCACACGGTGACGCAGCGTATGATACATCTCATTATAACCTGTGCATCATGTAACTCCTCCCTAACTCCGCCTACTGTCACTCCCCAAATCACACAGTGACGCAGCGTATGATACATCTCATTATAACCTGTGCATCATGTAATTCCTCCCTAACTCCGCCTACTGTCACTCCCCAAATCACACAGTGACGCAGCGTATGATACATCTCATTATAACCTGTGCATCATGTAACTCCTCCCTAACTCCGCCTACTGTCACTCCCCAAATCACACGGTGACGCAGCGTATGACGCATCTCATTATAACCTGTGCATCATGTAACTCCTCCTACTGTCACTCCCCAAATCACACGGTGATGCAGAGTATGACGCATCTCATTATAACCTGTGCATCATGTAACTCCTCCTACTGTCACTCCCCAAATCACACGGTGACGCAGCGTATGATACATCTCATTATAACCTGTGCATCATGTAACTCCTCCCTAACTCCGCCTACTGTCACTCCCCAAATCACACGGTGACGCAGAATATAACGCATCTCATTATAACCTGTGCATCATGTAACTCCTCCCTAAGTCCGCCCACTGTCACACCCCAAATCATACGGTGATGCAGAGTATGACGCATCTCATTATAACCTGTGCATCATGTAACTCCTCCCTAACTCCGCCCACTGTCACACCCCAAATCACACGGTGACGCAGCGTATGATACATCTCATTATAACCTGCGCATCATGTAACTCCTCCCTAACTCCGCCCACTGTCACACCCCAAATCACACGGTGACGCAGCGTATGATACATCTCATTATAACCTGTGCATCATGTAACTCCTCCCTAACTCTGCCCACTGTCACACCCCAAATCACACAGTGACGCAGCGTATGATACATCTCATTATAACCTATGCATCATGTAACTCCTCCTACTGTCACTCCCCAAATCACACAGTGACGCAGCGTATGATACATCTCATTATAACCTGTGCATCATGTAACTCCTCCCTAACTCCTCCTATTATCCCTCCCCAAATCACACGGTGACGCACAGCGCAAAACAGGGTGCAAGACCTCGAAACATTGCCACGATGAGATGCAAAACGAAAATGACACAATTTGCATCAGTTCTGCTCCAAATTTGGCTTGAGTAATACACCAGTCGCCTTAACTAATTGCAAATCGTGCTTTCAGTTTGACAGACAGACAGACAGACAGACAGACACCTGGGTCCCCTTGCATCACTCGCCCCGCACAGATAATACTTCCGTGTCTTTAACATCCCCTTTTCTGCAGCCAGTCTCTCTTTTACTGCACTCTGTTTGGCTCCCACTTAAACCCTTACCCTCGCTCCAATGACCGTGTGTCTACTACATTCCCAGCAATGCATAAATGCTCCCGCCTGTACCTCTCCCAGCGGGGCCCTGCCGCCAGCCAGCGCCGTGCTGTGCAGAATTACCGGAGGAGGCGACTGGTTATTACATCCCATCGGGAGACGTATAATCATAGCGGGCAGAGGTGGCCTGGGAGGGTGGGGCGGCTGCGGAATATCTGATACTGGAGGGAGAACGCAAACATACTTTAAAACGGTCTTCTCCCTGGACATGTGGGTGTCATGGAAGGCTAGAACTTATCTCCGGGATCAAGGCACCAGGCAGGAGAAAGCAGATCAATAAAGAATTTTTCAGCAAGCACAACACAAAGACACAAGCTATACTCACTAACACAGGGGTATATGGGGGGACCTTAGCTGGCGAGGTGCTGAGTGCCACATTAAGGGCTTACCCGGGGTTTGCTTCCACTCTCTGATCAGGTACGGGACCGGCTAGGTGCTGAGTGCCACATTAAGGGCTTACCCGGGGTTTGCTTCCACTCTCTGATGAGGTACGGGACCGGCTAGGGGCTGAGTGCCACATTAAGGGCTTACCCGGGGTTTGCTTCCACTCTCTGATGAGGTACGGGACCGGCTAGGTGCTGAGTGCCACATTAAGGGCTTACCCGGGGTTTGCTTCCACTCTCTGATCAGGTACGGGACCGGCTAGGTGCTGAGTGCCACATTAAGGGCTTACCCGGGGTTTGCTTCCACTCTCTGATGAGGTACGGGACCGTCCTGAACTCTCTGGTTCAATTTGCGGTTGAGCACTTTCAAAAGTCCGGCTCTCCGTGAAGATACAGTCCCTAGCGAAAAGATGGGCGCCAGGAGTGCTTATAGTACAACCTCAATCTTTATTCATGTTCCCAGACATGGGAATACTTCATTTCCATATACAATAAGATTGACATCGTTGTACCTTGTTTTTTCCATACGCTATCACTCTTAACATAGTTCTTCCCTTGGTGCCCCCTCGTAACACTGCTGGGAGGTACATGCACTTGTTACGGAGAGAACTAATTGTTTTGGACCAGCCCCTCCCCCCCCCCCCCCCTTCTAGCACTATCCATGTAATCCTGATATTTCGGGCCCCTTCTGAGATCCTTATTACCCTCTTTTCCATGCCGGAAACTGCCACTTTCTCAGGGGCTATAAACTCTGTGTATGGAGATCCACTTGTGGGGTTGTTCCCCTGACACCCCAGAGCCCTATCTAAGCAGCTCTCCGTGTCATGTCTGCAGTCCCTCTCTGGGCCCTGCATATATTTTCTGACCATTTTGTAGGGATCCTCACTGTTCAGGCACTGTCCCTAACTAAAACACAATAAACGGGGGGGGGGGGGGGGTAATCTCTCCTTTACTAGGGGAAACTAGGCTCCTGCTCTCCTATCCTTCTGGAACCTCCCTCTGAACGGTCCCCTTCTGACTCATATCTCCTCTGACATAGTTCTATCTAGTAACTCCTTACATTACAATAGTAACTATCACATGAAGGGGGTGGGGGGGGTGGTTACACTCACAGTAGCTTTCATGTTGGCCCTTATGTAAACCAGGGTTGTCCAACTGGTGTCCTGTGGGATGTAAGGCCCATATTTACCAAGGCGGTGCTGTTCCATTAGACACCTTCCAACGCCAGAAGCCACACCGGCCTATTCAGGTGTATGGTCAATAAGATCTGTTCCAGCACTGGAAAGTGTCTTATTGAGTAGCACCGTTCAGTAAATATGGGCCTTATACGGTTTACTGACACTGCTGGTAAGTCCAAATAGGCGGCATAGGAAATGATCTGAACAGATGAGGTGGAAATCAGGCCCCCACCTCCCAGTTATGTCCAGCCAACGAGCTGGTGTCTGTCATTCACCTGTGAAATGAGCACCCAGATTTGATTGCATTGGACAGATCCATTGCATCCCTATCTTTTATTTTTGATTATGCTTTAATGAGCATTTGAGGGGAGGTACGTTGCTGAATTGTTTGACTATCAGCTCCAGGGACCCTTCCGTTCTAGAGAAATGAGCCTGTCAAATCTCCCTTACAAGTACTTGTGTGGAGAACAATATGGCTGCCGGTCAACGCCACTCTGGAAGCCAATAGAAAGCCATATCCGAAGATATTTCAAGAGCAGAGGGGTACTCCAAACTGTAAATGCCAGGGTTCATCTTTGTGGGTCCTTCTGGGGAAAAGATTGCTGCGTTAGGATAATAATATATTAAACAATATAATTTTGGGATATCCAAAAAAAAAAATCGGATGGACAAAACTATAAATCATCCTGATGTAACATGTAGGTCTTTGAATGCTAAATACACTAATAGATAGCACTCTAAAATGAGAAAAAACTCATACAGTACAGGGTGCACGGAACGAAGTTGGCCCAAACAACCCCACTAAAGATCATAGAAACCCAAAATAAGCTCCAGTACACACTGATTGACGGAGATAACGCAAAGAGCGTCGGAATAAACCACACAAATTTAATGGCAATACACTAAAACAGTAAGTATCATAAAATGACTCTGGTTACAGCATATATGGTTCTAACGAAGCAAAAAAGTAGGGGGGGAAAAACATGGGAAGGGGAGTAAAAGGGGGGGGGGGGGTGGAGGGGGAAGGAAACAATAAACATATAAAGACAATGGGGGAGGGTAAGAGGGGCAACGTTTCAGGGTAACAACCCTTTCCTCAGGCCCGTGCCCTTGGGTTCCGTGGAACCTCACGGTACTTTCCTTAACCCTTTGCCCCCCTATGAGACACAAAAATAGCCAACTCAGAATAATAATACAGTCTAATCGTAGATAGCCATTGTTTCCTCCCCCCCCCACTCCCCGCTTTTACTCCCCTTCCCATGTTTTTCCCCCCTCCTTTTGTGCTTCGTTAGAACCATATATTCTGTAACCAGAGTCATTAAGCATTCTCATTTATGATACTTACTGTTTTAGTTTATTGCCATTACATTTGTGTGGCTTATTCTGACACTCTTTGCGTTATCTCCATCAATCAGTGTGTGCTGGAGCTTATTTTGGGGGTCATTTAATGCTAGTCCGTCATACCTGTACTGTTGTACTCTTTACAGCTTGGCACACACCGACAGCACTGTACAGACACAAGTAAAGGACATGGCAATTACTTCAGCTAAAGTGCAGTACTTACAAGCTGTGGCTATAGTACAGTCCAGAGTCAGACGAGAGACGCTTGCAAAATGTCACTAATACAGATAGCATTGACTCCACTCATCACCTAACCCAGAGGTGCGCAAACGTTCTGCGCTGCACCCCCTTTCTGCTCAGCCCCAGTGCTTGTGTCCCCTCCCTTACCTAGGAACCGGCGCGGGGTCCAGTGACGTCACATCATGTGACCCTGCGGCGTCATTTGATGCTGCGTTGCCATGGCGACACGTCGCCCGAAGCCAAGGTAAGTAAGTTACAGAAGCCTCGCACGCTCCCTGGCATTTCATTTAAATGCTTTGGGGAAGAGCGCGGTTGGGCCTCTGTTACCCCTCAAAATCTCTGGGTGTCCCCCAGTTTGCACACCCCTGACCTAACCCACCATGGATGATGCTGTCGGGGAGGCAGAAGCAGATGGCAGAGCCAACGAAGTAGGAACGAGGTCAGCAAACGAAGACAACAATAACACCGCTGTAAACGGCGCACACGCTTCCCGCAGGCTCCCCAGGTGCGTCCATTCAACGTTAACATAATCGCACTTTGTTCTCATGTAGTGCAGCTTTACTAAAAGAGATACAGCACTGTTTGAACCGGGTCTGCAACCCTAATACAGTTTGCCATGAGCCCTGGGGAATGGGTGACCCATGACCGGTGGTGCCCACCCCCAACCCCCTTCTGGCTGGGTATTGGGCTGTGTCCGGGGGAGGGACAGCCCCTGGGGTATATGACCTTCCCCTCTCCTGCCACGGCACTAATAGTGCCCATTGGGGCATCGTTATGGATGGTTAATATGGGTTGGGGGGTGGAAGAAGGTATATGCGTGGTGTATCTCCATATAAAAAAAATTATAATAAAAAATTCGATAAAACGAAGTAACAAGTGACTTTGGGGTAAGTGGGTGACTTCGGGGTAAGTGGGTGACTTCGGGGTAAGTGGGTGACTTCGCGGTAAGTGGGTGACTTTCGGGGTGTCGGTGACTTCGGGGTAAGTGGGTGACTTTCGGGGTAAGTGGGTGACTTTGGAGTAAGTAGGTGACTTTGGAGTAAGTGGGTGACTTTGGAGTAAGTGGGTGACTTTGGAGTAAGTGGGTGACTTTGGAGTAAGTGGGTGACTTTGGAGTAAGTGGGTGACTTTGGGGTAAGTGGGTGACTTTGGTGTAAGTGGGTGACTTCGCGGTAAGTGGGTGACTTCGGGGTAAGTGGTTGACCTCGGGGTAAGTGGGTGATTTTGGGGTAAGTGGGTGACTTTGGAATGTGTGTGAGGGATAAGTGAGTGACATCAGGGTTTTTGGTTTATGTTTTTCTGTCACAGCTGGCGGGGATTTCGGTGGCGGGGGTTTTGGTGGCGGGGTTTCGGTGGGGGTGCCGCACTGGGTCCTAGGGCAAAGGGTGGGCTAATGCCCTGGGTTGCTTCGGGCGGATTGCTTAAGACCTGTTTGATGGTGGCTGAGCTGGTTATTCAGCCAGCAAAGGGGGGGGGGGGGGGGGAAGTGTCACAAGACACGCAGATGCGTGGGCTCAAGACACAGCCACGGGCAGTCTGCCACGGACTGGTTCACTGGGTTTACACAAGGGTTATAAATTGGAATTAATAAAAGCTGTGACCGTTATACCCCATATACAGTGTGGTGTTTTTTATGTGTCCGGGTCCCTTATTGGGGGAGGAAGGGGGGGTTGGAAGGTGGGGAGGAAGGGGGGGGGGAGGTGGGGCGGAAAGGCGGGGCGTCCACGGGTCTAGGTAATCAAATAAAAAAATCACGATGAGAGCAAAGAGATTACTTTTCTTTTCAGTGGTGCTGTTTTATTAACCCTATAGGGCAGGGGGTGGCCAACTCCAGTCCTCAAGGGCCACCAACAGGTCAGGTTTTCAGGATGTCCCTGCTTCAGCACAGGGGGCTCAGTCTTCGAAGCAGGGAAGTCCCTAATACCTGGCCTGTAGGCAGCCACCCCCGCTGTAGTCTGGGGGAGGACACAACGCGCAAAAAATCCTCTCCAAGGTGGAAAGTCACTGGGAATCTCAATTTGAAATAAGCAGAATATGTGAAGAAAAAAAAAACCATATAGTTCAACACAATTTAATTAATAACACACTCGAGCAAGGAGGCTCCAATACACTCACATGCTCCAGGAAAGGCAATTTAACCACTCTGGGTTCAGACACAGCAGAATGCTCCGGTCAGCTGCTGCACATCCGCTGCTTCCGCATACAGGCGGCGTCTGACGTCACGGACCAGCTCTCTCAGCGTTCCAGCAGTAGAGGAGGATCATAGGGCTCCGTGGTAGTCAGGGCGATGTAGGACGCACAAGCGGGAAGACACAGAACACCAGCACAGCTGATCTCACGGCGGAGGGGAGCTGACTGCTTCACAAAGTCTGAGCACACGAGAGAAAACCCTACGCGTTTCGTCCGATAGCGCGGACTTCTTCAGGGGTGAAGAAGCCGCCTGTATGCGGAAGCAGCGGATGTACAGCAGCTGACCGGAGCATTCTGTGGTTAAATTGCCTTTTTATTTCCTGGAGCATGTGAGTGTATTGGAGCCTCCTTGCTCGAGTGTGTTATTAATTAAATTGTGTTGCACTATATGTTTATTTTTTTTTCTTCACATATGCTGCTTATTTCGATTTGAGATTCCCAGTGACTTTCCACCTTGGAGAGGATTTTTTGCGCTTTGTGTCCTCCCCCAGACGTTACCTTGGGTGATTGCGAAATCACTCACACCAGCTGCATCTCCTCTTAGTGATATTAATTTTGTTTTTTAATAATATATATATTTTTAAGGTTTGCGCTTACTTTCCTTGCACCCCCGCTGTAGTGCCTTATTCTATAGGTGCCGTGCAGCTGCCCAGGCCATTGTTGGTCGAACTCTCAAATTGGATTCAATAGGGATATATACCTACCCCATAGGGGCAGATGCACAGAAGTCCGATAACTCGGGGCTAATAACGGCAGGCTATCAAAACCATTATGAGACGTTATTTTCCCTGAGGCCAACTCATGTCCACACAGCTAACCATATGCAAAAACAATGTCCATTGCCTATCTCATTTGCATAGGTTAAGTTAGCTCTGCCTCGTATTAACATCAAATAACATGGCTGGCGTTATATCTTACTTAAAGGTGGCGTTACTCCCACCCAGCGGGGGGAGAGGGAGAGAGCAGCAGCTCATTCTTGTTGTTTTCAACCTAAAATGAATAGTATCACACTGAGCTCTGTAAGTCCCATTGTTGCCAGAGGTGCCAGAAAAGCTTTGCAATATTTACCCCTCTACTGCCAGAGAGCCCTGCGATGTGGTATTTGCTTGGCAATACATTGCAGACCCTTCTAGCAGTGCTGGGGTAAACCACTATTGTGATCACCGATATAGAGAATCTGGCTGTATCATGAAGAGCCCGGTATGTCCTCCCACTGTGGGAGTCTGGTAGGTTAGGAAGCCTCTGGGAGTTGAGGAGAAGATCTGCAATGGAGACCTAGTGACCTTGGGTGAAGGTGAAGGCTCCAAACACCAAAGGAGCAGGGACCTGTCAACCAGTGTCAATTGTGATGTATGTATGACATCTGCTAGCTATGATACAATAGAGCTGCATAAAGACGACCCTAAGTTTAACCAGCACCTTGGATACTGTGTCTACGTCACTATATAAAAATCAGACTCAGGACACCTAACCACTTCAACTACCATCCGGGGTTTACAGTATTTAAGCTCAACTGACCCCGAGGAAAATTGGAGCAGATCTGTCAAAATGAAATGCTTTGCCCATTATCGAGCTCAGATGCTAGTAGCTTCTAATTATAGTCCCAGATGGCTGTCATTTCTGCCCAGCGCTTAAAATCAGCGACAATCCATGGTGAGAAATACTGACAGCTCACACGGGGAAATCTGCCCATCTGTTGGAAAGAGTCTGAATGTAGTCAGCACAGACATGTGCAGAAATGCTTTTATAAGGAAGGGCTGCGTTGCATCACATGTATCACCTTGAATGTGGGTACCCACTCTGTAAGAGACACTCATTCTGTTTGGATGTGTCATCTCGCTGCAGCCAGTATCTTCATTGGGGAATACCTTGGAGTCGGTGAGGCAAATAAAGAGTTGAAGTAGAAGAGAGGGGGACTTTGTTTGTACAAAATCCCATTTTGCATATAGAGGGTCAATATATCAATGAAAACGTGCTGCAAAACTTAACTACAGATTTATCAAAGAAAAAACGTTTATTGAATTCGATAGTATTTGTTCAATAGTCTTTGATACGTACAGTATTGGTTTTTGACCCAGAATTGCACCTCTTCTGCCTTGAAGTATATGGGCTATAGTGTCCAAAGGAGTCCAGATGTTAAAAATTAAAGGAAAAGTCCAAAGAAAGGATAAAGGTGCCCCTCAAAATGTTGTTTTATCACACATTTCTTGTCAAACTAATTAATCCTGACAATCTCACCAGTGTCATTGTTAATTCAGTGCTAGAGAGTGGAAATCAATGTTCCAGGTTATATAAAACCCCTTCATTTTACTCTGTATGGGATTAGAGTCACTGGGGTTTTCTGTCACTGTGAGCTCTCTCATTTCCCTTGAGCGATTCTTCAGAACACATCAGGAGATCCACTCAACGTAACCCTTTGAAGGCCTCGCCATGTCCACCCCTGTTGTAAAGTAGAGAAATGGGGGGATATGAGAGTGACATCAGGAAGGTGCTGGAGGGGAGCATTTTACAGAGAAAAAGAAACACGGGGACGAGGTATGAAGCTTTGAAGCTGAAGGGTGGAAACATTAGGAAGTGGTTTTTTTAAGGTGTAAGTAGTAAATCCATGGAACATCAAAAAGAAAAAAAATGGGGGTTGCAACCAATGCATATATGCTTTTATATGAACGTATTCAATACAATTGTATATAAAACTGTGCACTCACACATAAAGGGTTAAAAATGGTATATTCGCCTGGTGCATTAATCCCCAGTCTCCTTCCTCCTGTGTGGGTGATCAGCCACTGTTCCGTGCGATCTTATGTTCGTGACAAGGACCCGCTGGACGTCTTCCTGGTCTCTGTGCGGAGGAACGGTGATCGCTTGCAGGTTGTAGACCTCTGTTGAGTGTCAGCGGTCTCAGCTCTGCTCCACGAAATCCTCCCCTTGCCCGACCGGCGTCCTCGTTGCTGCGGTACCCTCCCGGATCTGACGTCACCGTCCCGGGAAGCGGTGAATCCTTGTGGGCGCTCTGCTCAGGATTCTGACTGGTCGCAGGATGCGGACTACAGGTTGGAGACAGCGATGGAGAAGTGCCAACAATGTGCCTGCTGCCATCCTACGCGTTTCTCCCCACATACTGTGGTCATGGAACCGCCTTCCTGCAGGAGGGGTGGGTGCACATACACCCCAGGAAATCAGGAACCCATGGGTTTGACACAAGGCAACCTTACAGGCAGAAACACATAAAGGAGTTAGGTCTGGCAAGGTTCATGCAGGAAGAAAGACCCATAAGATGGGCTGAAAGTTTACAAATACTTTTTAAACCAGGTATCAATAATTTAAAGGGACAGCATCTTTCATTTCAAAGGACTTCAATGTGGAATTGAAAGTATATATCAAAGGTTCAAATTGCAGCGGTACAAATCTTTACACAAAGGGCATTCTTTAGTACACTTCCATACTGCATGAAATCTGGGCAAGTGAAACACTTTTGTTACTTTCATCCCATCATTCATTAAAGGATCATCACACAAAATAAATCGGGAATGCTTTTTTACCAATGCGATATTTGTGAGATAATTTGGATGGCAAATATGTCAATATAAATATATAAATGCAAATAAGGAATGGCCAGCGTTTTACATATTGACACTAAACTGCGATACTTTGCGATATCGGCCAAACATTATGGGCAATTGTTATCACTTAGCATAGGCTGGCGTTAGTCTATCTTACTTATGTATATAACATAGCCTTCCGGCAGTTACTCCTTTTCCCTGGGCCTTTCCTCTGTCAGTCCTGTTAGTGCAGGCAGTGGAAATGTTACTTCCTTCTTTAGGCCTGTGTGTGTGTGTATTACAGCCTTGAATGATGTAATCAGTATTCAAGGGCAGGCCTAGCAACTTCTGAGGCTGTCAATCTGAGGGGTGGATATTGATTGGAACGCCCCCTGTAGTGTGTGGGCCAAGCTGTATCCGGCTCTGGCTTGCTATGAGTCAGAGTTAGAGGCACTCCCCAAAGGTATACAAAATTGTGACATCCTCCCAAATTAGTGAGTTCTGGAAAGAGTGTTCAAGGACGAAGTCAGTCAACACAAAGAGAGAGAAAAACCTCTTCCTCCCACCCATGGGGGACTGGGAGGGAAGGGAATTATGCTGCCTGAGTCAGGGCTCTGATTTAGAGAGAAGGAGAGGAAGAAGCATATGATTATGATGGATGTGTGAGAACTGCTAATCTATAGCCTGTGAGTTGACTGCCAAATAAACATCAGAAAAGGCATGCTGTGTATTCCTGTCTCTGTTGAATGGAGGCGTGTCAGTGGGGGCCCATCCCCTGAACAACCCCAGAGGATCCCTGCTGGCTGGAGGCGCTGCACCAAATGAGACCAAGGTAACCTGTCCCTCCTGTCCTGTTTCTCCCCACACCATCGCGGAGCGCTCAGCCCTCCTGTTACCTACAGGTCTGTACCAGCACCAGAGTAGCAGAAAAGAGCATACTCCCCCCCCCCCCCCCCCCAATCTCACTTAGGGGTGGGGGTAGATGGGCAACATGTATATAAAAGCCACGATAGACAGAATCAAGATAAGACCAACCGCCCTAGAGTAGGGATAACATACATAAAATTAATATTGTAGAACATATTATATATAAATCTTTTAGTTGCCTGTATCCAGCTTTCACGGTCAGCCCATAACTAGCGGGTCACTTGGGCTACTAGAGGATTAATATTTGCACATACAGATGCGTCTGGTTTTACGGTTCTCGGCACCCATTGCGGCACGGGAGAATTAACGCTGCAGGGGGTCCCATTGAAAGGAATGGACATCCCCTCCACCCCCGGCAGCGCCGTCGTGGCTGTCACCTTCTTCAGCGCTGCGTGGTTCCAGAGCTTCGGTCGCGGCGCCGGGAACAGCGAGACTGGTCAGATCTGTAGAGATGTTATGATTTTTGGGGTTTTTCTATATTAAAAGGCTGACTTGTCTTTGCTCAACAATTCTATATCTGTTTTTATCTTGTTAAAACAGGCCACAACAGAATACAAAAACAAAGAAAGAGACAGCGCAAAAAACCTCATTGTGCAATATTTAAACAAAATTGTATTGGTAAACTGGTGAGTATCACACGTACATCAATATAGTTAGATTTAAGCAGAACATGTTATGGACATGTTACCAATCTGTGCTCAGGGTACAGGACTTCTAGGTTAGCTGGCTTCTCACAGGTCTCGTGGAACAGCATGCAGGGTACAGCAGTCGTCACCGCAGGGGAACTGCCACTCCAGATGAAGAGAACACTCCGATACCGAGTGTTACGGTGGAAAGTCCTATCAACTGTATCCAGCCCTCTGCACACCAGCTTCAAAACGCCACACGGGGCGGAGGATGATTCGGCTATGTATGCCGCTGCAGGGAACCTCACCGTCAGCCGCTTGCTCGGAGAACGCTAGACGCACATCTGTGACGTCATCGGGCGGCGTCAGCGTCGTGCGCGAGTGAGTCACTGCTTGAGGAAGCTGGAAGTCCCAAGAATGTCCCGTATAGTGCCCGCTTGGAGTCGCGAGCAATTAGACAATGTATTAGACAATGTATTAAAACATCCAGTATGTAGGAATAAATGAATGCGCCCTCAGTCCAACGCGTTTCGTGTTTACAACACTTTGTCAGGGAATTGTAAACACGAAACGCGTATCGGTATCGGAGTGTTCTCTTCATCTGGAGTGGCAGTTCCCCTGCGGTGACGACTGCTGTACCCTGCATGCTGTTCCACGAGACCTGTGAGAAGCCAGCTAACCTAGAAGTCCTGTACCCTGAGCACAGATTGGTAACATGTCCATAACATGTTCTGCTTAAATCTAACTATATTGATGTACGTGTGATACTCACCAGTTTACCAATACAATTTTGTTTAAATATTGCACAATGAGGTTTTTTGCGCTGTCTCTTTCTTTGTTTTTGCATTAGTTTGGTTGTGGAGCGGTACCACGAGCGCAGCAGCATAAACCTCTCATATTGTAAACAGGTTATCTTATTTGTATTATTAATATCACTAAGAGCACATTAACACATTTTTTAGAGCGCAATTTACTTTTTTCTTCTTCCACAACAGAATACAGTCTATCACATACTTTGGACGATTGACCAACCCTGTTGTTGATTGTAAACTGCCTAGTGACAGTTTTTTTTTAACTGAGAGCACAATCATTATACATAGTGACAGGCCTCCTGGTTGCCAGACAGGTAATAGCAGCATTGGTAGTTCCTTCCCAGGTACGGGGGAACGGGTTACACCAGTTATAACTGCACTGTACTGTAGCTCACACATAGCACATATAGCGCTCCCAAATGTTATCCCCTCAGGCACCGCGTACATGTCAAACATCCCATGCTAATGACCAGGGCTCGACAAACTGGGAAAAACCCTCTCGCCCCCCCCAAAAAAGTCAGTGCCCCCCCCCCCCGGGGCCTTCTCTGTCTTCTCCCCTGCAAATTCATCTTTTCCCCTTGCAGCTGCAGTTAAAATGGCCGTGCGGCATCAAATGACTCCGCGTTGCCATGGCAACAAGACACGTGACGTCATGAAGTCGTGCGGCGTCACGTAACGTGGCTCTGCATGACGTCGCGTAGCATCCCGTTGCCATGGCAACGTAGCGTCATTTGCCGCTGCACAGCCATTTTAACTGGAGCTGCAGAGGGAAAAGATGAGTTTGCAGAAGAAGACGGAGAAGACTGGGAGATGCCGGGGGACGCCGCCACAGGTAAGCAGTTGACAGAGGCCAAAATGCTCATGCCCGTGGCGACCGGGCGAGTGCATTTGTCGACCCCTGCTAACGACTATATCATTGTTTTGTTTCAGCTTCTCTCTATGCAGTGCAGGAAACATACAGGACACAGTATAACATGGGTAGTGTAGGGACCTGCTGAAAGGGTGTATACAGTGATGTGGTTTCAGCTTGACAAGTTTTAGCCAAAAGATTCAACTAAATGTCCCATACTCATGAGAAGATAAAACATAGAAAGGAATCAAATAATTTGCCACATTGGACGTGCATCGGGGCGTCTTTGATTTTTGTTACCAATGACAGGAGACACAGCAGGGCCCCTATTCAGTCTGCTACGAAGATTTCTTCCCAGTGCTGGAGAAGATTTAGCTCCATTCGAATGGGTGCTGATAACAACACAGAGTGCATCTTCTTCCTGCAGTTCTGCCATCTGTTGGAGGTGCGTGCTTCTGCAGATTTATTTATTTATAAAATATTTTACCAGGAAGTAATACATTGAGAGTTACCTCTCGTTTTCAAGTATGTCCTGGGCACAGAGTTAAGACAAATAATACATGTTTACAAATACAGTTACATAATGAGCAGGGTATACATTATATATAAGACATTGCATGCACAGTTACAGATAATATATATTATGGGCGTATGAAACAGTTACAGACCAGATTAAAATGTGTGACAGCCTTTGATTTGAAAGAACTTAGACTGGTGGTGGATGTAAGAGTCTGGTAGGTTGTTCCAGTTTTGGGGTGCACGGTAAGAGAAGGAGGAACGGCCGGATACTTTGTTGAGCCTTGGGACCATGAACAGTCTTTTGGAGTCTGATCTCAGGTGATAGGTGCTGCATGTGGTAGGGGTGAGGAGCTTGTTCAGGTAGCTGGGTAGCTTGCCCATAAAGAATTTGAAGGCAAGACAGGAAAGGTGAACTTTGCGCCTAAACTCGAGTGATGACCAATCTAGTTCTTTGAGCATTTCGCAGTGATGTGTGTTATAGTTGCATTGGAGAACAAAACGACAGATTGAATTGTAGAGGGTGTTAAGTTTGCTAAGGTGGGTTTGAGGTGCTGAGCCATATACTATGTCTCCATAATCAATAATTGGCATTAGCATCTGCTGTGCGATACGTTTTCTGACCAGGAGACTTAGGGAGGATTTGTTCCTGTAAAGTACCCCTAGTTTGGCATAGGTCTTGGTTGCCAGGGTATCAATGTGCATCCCGAATGTTAAGTGGGAGTCAAACCATATGCCCAGGTATTTAAAACTAGTAACAGGAGTTAGGGTGGTGTTAGTGTTGGTTCTAATCTGGAGCTCAGTCGCCGGAAGCTTTAAAAATTTAGTCTTGGTCCCAAACACCATTGTTACAGTCTTGTCAGTGTTTAAAAACAGTTTGTTTTGGGAAATCCAGTTTTCAAGTCCGAAAAAGTCAGACTGAAGTATGTGTTGAAGGTCAGAGAGGCTATGGCTGTGTGCATATAGGATTGTGTCATCTGCATACATGTGTATTGAAGCTTCCTTACAAGCTGTGGGAAGATCGTTGATGAACACTGAGAAGAGTAGGGGCCCCAGAACAGAGCCTTGCGGGACACCACAGGTGATATCCAGGGGGTTAGAGTTAGAGCCTGAGCTGGACACATGTTGGGATCTACCTGATAGGTAGGACTGAAACCAGTTTAAAGCATGCTTCCCTATTCCAGAGCACTGGAGTTTGTTAAGCAAGATAACATGATCAACTATCAAAAGCCTTTGCAAAATCTAGGAATACTGCACCAGTGAGTTGACCCCGTTCCATTCCACACTGGATTTCATTGCAAACTTTTATCAGGGTAGTTACGGTGGAGTGTTTGGGGCGAAAGCCAGATTGGAATTGGCTAGGGAAATTTGTCTTGTTATAGTAATCGCTTAATTGGGAGTGGACACATTTTTCCATGACTTTGGATAGAATTGGGAGAAGTGAGATTGGCAGGTAGTTTGAGACAGTGTTTTTGTCCCCACTTTTGAAGATTGGGAGAACTCTGGCAGCTTTCCAGGTCTTAGGGATATGGCCTGCAGACAGGATAGAGTTGACTATGGAAGCAATTGGGTTGGCAATGGCTGGGGCACCAAGTCGTAAGAACCTAGATTGTAGTAAGTCAGGTCCGCATTGGCTGCTTAGTTTTAGTTTGAGGAGCGCTTGTGTAATCTCCTCTTCGGATACTGGGCCAAATTGAAAATTGTGGGCAGTGTTGGGAGCGGGTGGGACTGTAGAGATACTCCCAGGATGAGATTCAGGTTTGGGGTTTGGGCTGCGTTTTGCTAACAAGTTAGTGGCACACCCCACAAAGTAATCATTGAATGCATTTGCAATGTCGGTATAAAGATAAAGAGAACGCGATGACTCATCTGGGAGGAAGCCAATATTTACTGCAGGTGGGGAACAAGGCGAGATAGTATCATTAGGCATCACGTAGCAGGAAACAAGAAGGAAAATACTTATAATGAATCGTAATAACATTAATATTTATGACCCAGGTATCCAGGTACCCAGTGCAAAGCCTCGGGGGATTATTCATAAAGCGTCTATAGTGCTGATCGGGGGAAATATCTCAGGGTAGCTCCCAATTGTCTGATCACATCTCAATGAATAACCCCTTAGTCCTTGCAGAACTTAAAAAAACAAATGTTTTTTGTTTTAATATATGCAGCCTTTGATTAGATTTATTGAAAACGAATTACCTATGCTGCCGATCAATTAGTTCTCCTGTGATCGATCTGCAAAGATCCTGTTCCCCAGCATTTACTAAATGGCCGCCTTTCAGTTTCAAGCAATACTTCAGTCAGTGTAACTCAGCAGCTACAATGTATCCTTATATTACTAAGGTAACATTATCTAGGGTTACAGTTCGCAGCTCAAACTGCTGGGAACATTGGCAACAAATTATCACAAACAGGAAAGTGTTACAAAGATCTTGCACTGCTGGGGATGTGTGCTAAACCCTGCTACAGAAATCACAAGATGCTCAGTCTATTACACCTCATTCAAAATGACTGAGTTGAATAATAATAAAATGCAGTAAGTATAATCTAATACTACAGAACTGATTTATTTAAAAACAAATATTGCATGGATTGCCTCTTTAAAGGAGCAATCCAAGCCGGCTAATTCATTTTTTAAATATAGAATTGAAGTGGTGGGTCTCTGGGGCTGAACCCCGTTAATTTTAGCTCTGGGGACCCCCTGCTTCCGGAGATACCCCCAAAGTAGGTGCCTGTAGCTGTGCCGGCTCAGCAATCAGGGCTTTAAAGTTTAAAGCTCCCGCATCACATGGGCCAATAGGAAGCCACACCGATGACATCACGGCTTCTTATTGGCTCGCAGGACCTGATATCTCTAAAGAGCCGACATATTGTGAACCCTGGGAGCCGAGTAGAGCAGCTACCGGCACCTAATTCACAGGTAAGTATCTCCGGAAGCAGGGGGTCCCGGAGCTGAAAATAACGGGGTTCAGCTCCACGGCCCCCCTGCTTCAATTCTATATAATAAAAAAATTAGCACAAAATTCCGCCGCCTTGGATTGCCTCTATAATGCCCCTATATGTGCCTGAGCTGTAAGGTGCATAAGGTTTATCTCTCTCTGTCTCTCTCTCTCTCCTATCCTTTTCCCCCTCTCTCTTTCTTTAATACTCTGTCTCTCTCTCTTTAATTCTCTCTTTAATTAATTATGTTCCTATATAGGCTGTGATGAGATTCATTAACTAACACGTGTTCACAGATTCACCTCCTGTGTTCCATCCAATCGGACCGTGGCTATGCCTATTTAGAGATCACCTGCGTGGTAGATTTTTATTGATTAAGTCCTTTTTGTCAGGGCGAAACGCGTCAGAGTTTTTTCCACTTTGCGGCTGTCTACTTTTGATTAAATAAACGATTTTTTATTTGAACTAATTGCGCTTGGCTTGTCCATATTCATTGAGGGCTGTGACCGCCATTGCAGCAGCAGCATTTTTCTATTTAAACAAACCGTCTCAGCGTGGTGTCGGAGCACCGCGGGACTCTTATCAGCATCATCCGGCAGTCATCAAGACAGAACTGTGAGTACCTGCCAGGCGATTTCTGCTGTGTGGGACACAGGGTGTCAGTGAGGGTAGTAGTTGCGGGGCTCAGTGGTTTACCCTGTGACACGTATTCTAGCGTGTCTATTGGTATCTTTATCTTGCATACTGTGTATTAGCCCTCCATCCTGGTGAGTCCGATCACACACTGTGACAGGGTGAAGTCACGTACTGATAGTTAGATAGTTCCTGACTGTGTGATATATGTTAAAAGGTTGCGAACTGGAGATAGCCAGCCAGCCTGATAGCTAGGGCTTGGGTTGTGAGTAAATTCTCCCAATGTGGAGTAGAGGTTATGTTCCTATGTTTTCCATTGCCTTAAAGGGACGGTGCGCCCAACTGTTTAGTTCTGTGGTGAAGAAATAAAACCACGAAATATTTGCTTCAACCTGAAACTACACGTGTGGACTATTGTCTGACCTCGCCTACAGGCCATCGTGCCACACACACCAAGAGTTTTCTAAGCCTTATCAGGATATCTTGCTCACATCCACGCTGTTCCAATCTCATTGAACTATGGAGTAAAGGATTGTGTTACTTTCTTACTGCTATTGTTGCAGCATCAGTATCTGAGGTTTATTCCTCATTCTCTCTGCAGCTCCAGGGAACCCTGCTTCAATTCTATATATCATTTTTTTAAACACTGCCTTGGATTGCCTCTATAATGCTCCATATATGACTGAGCTGTAAGGTGCATAAGGTTTCTCTCTCTCTCTCTCCCCCTATCCTTTTTCCCCTCTTTCTTTCTTTCTTTCTTTCTTTCTCTATCTTTAATTCTCTCTCTTTAAAATTTTCTCTCTTTTTCTTTATCTTTAATTCTCTCTCTCTTTTTCTTTAATTCTCTCTCTTTCTTTAATTCTCTGTCTCTCTCTTTAATTCTCTCTTTAATTTTCTCCCTCACTTTAATTCTCTCTCTTTCATTCATTCTCTCTCTCTATATATCTTTAATTCCCTCACTCTCTTTAATTCTCGGATTCTCTCTTTAATTCTCTGTCTCTCTCTTTAATTATCTCTCTCTAATTATCTCTCTCTTTTTAATTCTTTCTCTCTCTATCTTTTTTTTTTTTTTAAACATAGATTTTTTATTGTAAGATTGGGGTACAGAAAATTAAAAGAGTAGGGAAAGTTGTTAAGCATTACAGCACATCGGCATTCATTTATTCACATAGGTAGCTCACCCTACTGAACATTCATAGTTGTAGTGCTGTACAAAAATCATATACGTCAGTCACCCATGGGATGGAGGGGGGGGAGGGGGTAGGACAACCGCAGGGGATAGAACACACCAACTAACGTGGGGAGGGGGGAGGGGAAATGATCACAGTATTCTCAGAATTACATCTCAGCATCTCGTCCCATTCCTATCTCCTGAATCTCCTCTCTGTTTAGATCTTTCCGAAGCATCAGATCAGTTTTTACAGCATTGCTAGCTCCGGGTCAAGCTTCGTGCCCCCATCCTGCGACAACCATGGTTCCCACAGCCGAGTGAATTTAGGGAATTTATCTCTGAGGTGCCGTGTTCCGCTCCATTTCCATTTTCAGGATATGCCAGATCCTGCGTTTGATGGATAGTAATCCAGGGCTGGTCTGTTTATTCCAACACGCAGTGATAGAGCACCTAGCGGCCAGCAAGATATGTAGCATTCATTTGTATCTGTGCCTGGGGACGTTGGGAGGGGGTCTGCCTAACAGCACTAGCCATGGGTTGGGGACCATCGTTGTCTCTCCTAGGGAGTTGATGAGGTCAAATATTTGCCGCCACAGGGGGGTTAGAACTGGACAGGACCACCAAATGTGTAAGAGGGATCCTCTCTGCCCACAGCCTCGGAAACATAGGGGGATATACCGCTATTTATAGCATGTAGTCTTGTTGGTGTAAGGTACCAGTGACACAGCATCTTATACGCATTTTCTTTTATGGCCGTGCATATAGAACTGGAAGCTGCCGCCTCACCATACCTCCACCTCCAAGACTTCCCCCATCTCCTCTTCCCACCGCTGCATATAGACAGTCTTTATAGAGAAATCCACATCTAGCAGAAGCCGCTAAATCGTTGAGATTAAACCCCTGCCCAGGTATCTTGAGGTATAGAGCCTTTGGAAATATGTTTCCACAGCCGGAGATGAGCTCGTGTGCTTTGTCGTGATAAAATGTTTTAGCTGGAGATATTTGAACACCTGTCCTGTTAGCCTTCTCTTGAAGCTCCGGGAAATCCTTATTTTTTTTTAATCTGATATCATTTGTTTGATCCTAGTTATGTCACCTCTTTTCCAGGCTGCAAACCCACCTCCTCCATCCCCTGGGGAAAATTGGGTGTTATTGAAAAGTGGGGTCATATTAGAGTTTTTGCTTGTAAAATCTGTACTTAAATTTAAGCCGATCCCAAAGCGACAGTGAATGCTTAATCATTGGGTTTGCTATTCCTCCTGGTGGTTTACCTGGGCTGTCCAGCCAAAGCAAAGTGTCTAGATCTGCAGGGGAACAGATATACTCTAGTACTCAATATCAACCCATGCTCTCGTACCACTTTCTGAGTTCCAAAGGAGTATCTGGCTCAGCTGCGAGGCCTGAAAGTATTTTCGGAGATTGGGCACCGTTAGCCCTCCCAGCTTCGAGGGCCTTTGTTGTATTGTATTTAGGATTCTGGACCTTTTCCCTGACCATATGAACCTTGCAATATTGCGCTGTAAACTGAAAATATCTTTCTCCAGGACTTGGACTGGCAGAGTCCGAAAAAGGTACATTATCCTGGGAAGGAGAGTCATTTTGACTGCCGTAATCCTGCCTATCCAGGAGATGCAATATCTATCTCATTCTTCTAAATCTCTCTTGAGCCTACGAATTTGTTGAGAATAGTTATACTTATAGATTGTCTGCATGGACTTTGGTGGATTTCCCCCTAGGTATGGTATATAGTTTGTGCGCCATGAAAAGTCAAAATTAATACTCAGAAGTTTGATCAGGTCATGGGAACTAGTGATTTTGACTGATTTATTTTGAAGCCTGTTGTACTACCGAATTGTCCCAGTGCTTGAAAAAGTTTAGGGAGAGTAGTGAGTGGTCTGGTAATCGTCATCAGTATGTCATCTGTGAATAACACCACATTATGTTCTATTTTTCCCACCCGCACACCTGACACGTAAGGGTCTAGTCTGAAGCCGGCCGCCAAGGGTTCAATGGAGAGTGCAAACAGGAGTGGAGAAAGGGGGCAGCCCTGCCGGGTACCATTTGCTATGGGTATTAAGTCAGAGAGGAGCCTTGCATTTCTAATCTGGGCACATGGGACTTGATATAAGGTCTGTACACCCCTAAGAAAGGCTCCCGTGAAACCCATTTCTGGCAACACCTCAAAGAGACATCGCCAGTCCAGCCCATCGAAAGCTTTCTCAGCATCCAGTGAGAGAAGCATAAACCCCACTTGATCGTGGTGAAGCAGATAGTTCATATATTTTTGTAAGCGGTTAGCTAGAATTTTAGCATATATTTTTATGTCAGTGTATAGGCGTGAAATAGGGCGATATCTGGCACAATTCATGGGGTCTTTATCCTTTTTATATATTAATACAATGGTAGCTGTAGCCATCGTCTGAGGGACTGGTTCATCCTTTAGAAATGTATTGAACATTGTCACTAAATATGGGTTAAGAATAGTCGAGAATTTCTTCTGGAAGGCCCAGGAAAAGCCGTCCGGGCCTGGGGCTTTTGAAGCTTTCAGCTCTTTAATGGTCTCGATTAACTCTTTTGTGGAAATTGGCTCATTAAGCTCTGTTCTGTGGTGCGGCTTGAGTTTGGGCATTTGGCAGGCCTCTAGATACCTGTGGATTTTGTTTGTATTATTTACCAGGTGGTCCACCTTTTTCCCATCATATCATTTTTGGTAGAAGCTGTGGAACTGTTTCATTATCTGCTGTGGGTCTTGGGTCAATGTTCCTTCAGCTGGCGTCTCTGCGTCTCTCTCTCTCTTTCTCTCTCTATCTTTCTTTTTTTTAAATCAATATATCCCTAAAATGATAACCCGCTGGATAATTCTCCCAGCAGTGGGCGACGCACGTGGAAAAAGAAAAGTCAAAGCAGTTTGTAGGAAGGTGCAGTGTGGGCCCCCGTGTTCTCCGAGAACAGAAATCCCCCGCTCTCCCGCAGCCCCCAAACCTTGCCCATAATCCTGCATTATTGACGCGACTGCTCAGAAATCAATATACTCAAAAATAATAACCATTTATTTCACATGCCAAAGTACCCTGTAAGGACAGCATTGCTTACTATGCACATGGGAATCCTCTTAATGGGTATATAATGCTTTATTATGCACCGGTTCAGTTAAGTCTGCTGATCTTTGCATTACGCCTTTGCTTTTCCCTTCCCTGCAATGTTAAATAAATGATTGGATATACATTACAGTCGCTACAGGAGACTTGACAATTGCTGCTGACATCACTGTGCGCTCTCTCATCGGACCAAAATAAACTAACGGCAGTGGCGTATTTAAGGCGGTACCTTGTAGTGTAGCAGCGCTTAGTTAATATGGGCCTCATGATGCTCAGAGGACCTATTTGTATCAATGTATGACAGTGTTTTGCAGCAAAATAAAGTCCTCTTTATTTAACCCTTCGCGGTCTGCGGGGTCATCTCTACAACGCATTGCAAAGATACTCTGCTTTTCTTTTAATAGTGTAAATACCGTTAAATATTTCGGATCATCCGCTGCGGTATTACCACCCCGTAGCACTGCTTTATTAATGCACCATAACTTCTAGTACTGCGCTCATAATACCGTAGTGCCGCGATTCTAAGACGCACCTTCCCCCCCATTTTAACATGTCTCAAATCGGGATGCGCCTTAGAATCGATGTCTGAAAAACCGAGGCTGCAGGGCGGCGCTGCAGGAGAATTTCTATAGCTTTATTCGGCAGCAGTAAGTGTAGCAAGACCTGTATATATCATTCTTTGTTCAGCAGGCCTTCCCTTCAAGTCAAACACCATGTTTTATCCATATCTGGTGATACAGTAATTCGATGAATACTTACGTATTGGGCGACCTTATTAGCCCTTTGAGACTTGGCTAAACATTTCACGTGATACAATTTTGGGGTAAAACGCTTAACATTTTGCGGAGGAACTTTGGACAGTTTTACATATCTCAATTCCTTTCACTGATATTTTGCCCGATCACGGGGGTTTGTGACCCATCAGTACTGGATGAGATGTTTCTATAGTTTTTCCTCTTTGTATATTCTGTTCTCACCTGGGTTGGTAGAGTTTCCTGTTCCTGAAGCACATAGCACAGCACCAGCTACACTGGGTTCATCTATGACAGTTTGAGCGGCATTGTTCAGTACATGGACAGGTGACTTTAGAGACAAAGATAGACTTTGTAAGTAAAGGATCGATTCCAGGCTCCCTTCCCTAAGGAGAAACAAGAATAAAAACCGGGCGCTTCTTAAACTAAAATGAAACAATATATGGTCTATACAGTGCAAGTGACAGTGATATGTAAATTATAAATATATATCATATAATATGATAAATGACCTCCACCAATAAAAGTGAATACAATGGTGATGTGAAATACAACAAATGAAAAGCAGCTCTACACCCTTTAAACGGACTGTCCAGGTCCAGGTAGATCTTTGGTAGGTTGGTAATTTGAGCGGAGCGCTGTGTGTCTCGTGAACATGAAAGAAAAAATATATATAATAGTGCAGATGGTATAAACAAATGAAGTCTCAAGATAACTCTGCAATGGTGGTACTCACAATTGACAATGTCAATATAAAGCGTATCAGAGACACTTCTCTCTCTGATAGGAGCCCTTTAATGGATTCCCCCTCAGAGTGGTGTCTTGATAACGTATCAGGAAGCTTGTTTGTGGTCAGGGTTTAACTCCCAAGGTTTATGTAGAAGGAAAGAGAGAACGCACAATGGTACAGTATGGTCTAAATAATGTATTAGCAGCAATGAACAAACATATGCATGATGCACTCACATTTCCAATATGCTTTACGTTCGAGGGAGAGGACAGCTGGTTGTAGAGAGTGCCGGTGTCTCCAGGAGCGGCGGAGCGCTTCCGCGTGCGTCACGTGTATCCGCGTCACGTCCTGTGACGTCTCGGGTTGGGGCGGAAGAAGCTGCCCTGTGTGTCCGTCTCCGTGCCAGCACCTAGCTCCAATGTTCTCCCCAGCTCAGTCACCTCCCACAGCAGATCGATTCTACGCGTTTCGCTGTGGCTTCTTCAGGAATCGGATTAATGAACCCCATGTGTTCCTCCTGTCAACTTGCCTCCAGGTCTACTGTGATGGATATCCAGGCTGGTCTGTCATCAGATCTTGCAGGACAGGAGAGATGACTGCTCAAGATGGCTGCTAGTACTAAAAGGCAGCCATTTTAGTACTAGCAGCCATCTTGAGCAGTCATCTCTCCTGTCCTGCAAGATCTGATGACAGACCAGCCTGGATATCCATCACAGTAGACCTGGAGGCAAGTTGACAGGAGGAACACATGGGGTTCATTAATCCGATTCCTGAAGAAGCCACAGCGAAACGCGTAGAATCGATCTGCTGTGGGAGGTGACTGAGCTGGGGAGAACATTGGAGCTAGGTGCTGGCACGGAGACGGACACACAGGGCAGCTTCTTCCGCCCCAACCCGAGACGTCACAGGACGTGACGCGGATACACGTGACGCACGCGGAAGCGCTCCGCCGCTCCTGGAGACACCGGCACTCTCTACAACCAGCTGTCCTCTCCCTCGAACGTAAAGCATATTGGAAATGTGAGTGCATCATGCATATGTTTGTTCATTGCTGCTAATACATTATTTAGACCATACTGTACCATTGTGCGTTCTCTCTTTCCTTCTACATAAACCTTGGGAGTTAAACCCTGACCACAAACAAGCTTCCTGATACGTTATCAAGACACCACTCTGAGGGGGAATCCATTAAAGGGCTCCTATCAGAGAGAGAAGTGTCTCTGATACGCTTTATATTGACATTGTCAATTGTGAGTACCACCATTGCAGAGTTATCTTGAGACTTCATTTGTTTATACCATCTGCACTATTATATATATTTTTTCTTTCATGTTCACGAGACACACAGCGCTCCGCTCAAATTACCAACCTCCCTTCCCTAAGGACCTGTTATTTCGATGTTTTTTGCTATCCATGCAGGCGCACGTGGTGCTTAATCACTGTATTAATCATATTTTAGGGTTTTCTTCCCCCCCACCCCCCGATAATTGTAATTAAATCAATGGTGCGTCTTACAATCGACGGCGCCTTAGAATCGAGGAAATACGGTAATAGTAATAACTATATTCTCAATACGAGTAACTTTCATGTGGACTATTCATCCCAAGGGCAGTACAAACGTCACAGGGTCATCCCGTAAGGCTGCACTTATAGTCCTGGCTACGGCAACGCGACCACGTGACATCATCCATCGCCGTAGGTATAGCTATAGTGCAGGAGTCTGTACAGAGGGCGACAGGGGGCGTGGCGAAGGCATGACCGTGAGAGGTTCGCCCTCATTGGCTGAACCGCTCACGTGCCGCTGACGTCATGGTGCGATCGTTTGTTTGGCTGCACGGCTCCGTCGCGGTCGCTCCCACGACGGATTGCCAGTACTTGCTTTGCGGCTGCACGCCGTCACTGTAGCCAGGACTTTAAGCGCAGCCGAAAGTTGGAGGAAAGGAGATTTCACCAGCAACAAAGGAACGGGTTCTTTACAGTAAGGGCAGTTACAATGTGGGATTCGTAAACCCATTGAGACAGTGATGGCAGATACACAAGATTTGTTCAAAGAAAGGTTGGACATCTTTTTAGATGGGAAAGGTATACAGAGATATACCTAACAAGTAAACATGGGAAGGATGTTGATCCAGGGATTAATCCGATTGCAATTCTTGGAGTCAGGAAGGAATTAATTTTTCCCCATATGAGATATAATTAGATGGTGTTTCACTGGGGTTTTGTGTTTACCTTCCTCTGTATCAATATAAATACAATAATAATCAATATGAAATGAGTACCTCAGTAGACAACATTTAACGAGTTTAACTCGATGGATAGACTGTAATGTCTTTTTTTCAACCTCACCTACTTTGTAACTGTAACAATATAGCAGGGCTATGCAACCGGCAGCCCGTGGAAAGGCCACGTGTGGCCCCAGGAGATCGTTGATGTGACTTCCGCTGCTTCTAATTTCACACGAGTTACTTAGGCAGATAAGTGCAATTTTTTACCTTTTCACTAGTGTAGCCAGGCCACCTGTGGCTACTATTGTGCTTCCCTCCTGGCAGTAAGCCCTGGTATAATCAGGTTGCCAGTAGTTGATATGGGGTTTTCCCCCTCCTTGGTACTGCACTTGAGTGACAGCGGGAGGCAGTGACATCAGGCCTGGACATGGCCAATCATGAGTCGGACCTGGTGCCCTCCTCCTGGCGGTACTTAAGGGCAGGTACCGCCCAAATTCAGTAGTGCTTCTCCCCACTGAGAGAGGCAGGTCACACAGTGGAGAGGCTGATTATTGGGCCTTCTCCAGTCCTCTTCCCTTCGGGGGAGAGTGTGTGGACCATACCTCTATCTCTGCTAGGGAGGTAGGGAAGCGCTAGGACGGTTGCGGGTGCCCTTGGCCTGTAGTGATGGTCCAGGGACCATCCTTCAGTGGTAGCTGAGAGTTAATGCATTGGGCAGAAGCCTGCCGTGTACTGTGCTGCACAGAATAGATAATAAACCGTTCCTGTTTGCATATATCTCCGGCCTGGTGCGTGATTTTACTAGGGGGAGAGGTAATTGGTTCTACCGTGTGTAACGGGTATTCCCTCTATCCCAATCACAGATACAGTGTGTGTGGGTGGAAACCTATGTGTTACCAGGTGTGGTGCATATACCTGTAGGTTCACAAGAGGCCTGAGTGAGCCTCCACTTGTTGGGAACCTGGGGTGAGTCCGTCAGCTCGATTCGATTTACAGCGCCTCCACCTGTGCAGAGTTCTAGAAATGTGGAAGGTTGCCTACACAGGACCCACATATACAATAAGTACATACATGGGGATGTATATAACCAGTTTATATATATATATATATATGCAGGAATAATACACACTTAATAACACTCCCCCTAAGGGGTAACTCCACAGTCTATAACACAGTCCCAAAGTGTCTTTCACTCCACTAGGAGTGTACCTACCCACCACCGTGTATCCCCACACAACGTGTCCACAGCCTAACTCCTTTGTCCCGTGGTCAGCGCTGCCACTATGTGTAATAATAATATATATGATACGTTGGGGCACTTCGGAAGGTACCTGCCGAGCGCTCCTGCACTCGGGCCAGCAATCAACTTCAAAAAGGATCTGCTGCTTGGTGATCCCGTCTGTCATCCAATGCTTCCTCGCACGAGGGTCCCCAGGGGCGATCCCACCCTGGAGATAGTCTCTGTCTCTTTAGCACAGACTTGAGCCCAAGTCTCTTCTCGGGGAGCGCAGCGTCACTGTGTCCCTATCTAATACTTGTACTACTGTGACAGGGTCCCTAACCTAGGGCCTGTCCCTGTAGCACCACACGCTGGGGGAGTTCAGGACCCATCTGGGGCCTAGGGGCTTACTGGCCTAATGCAGTGGGTCACAGACCCCTGGACTCACCTCCTTCCCCTAGCTCTCCTGGTCCAGCACTAATCCTCTCCCGCGCGTGCGAAATGTATCAATTCCCTGCAAGCAGGGAGCTCCCGCAGCCCTATTGGCTCCCTGGCGTCATGGGGTCGCTCCCGAGGCTCATGGGACTTGTAGTCCCGTTCAAGAGCCTTCCCTGATAGGCTAGCGTTCGCGCGCTTGTCCTGCGCATGCGCGAACTTCCCTGCCGGTCCCCGCGCCAAAATCCCCACAGAGGGGCTACATCCTTCCCCTGGTAAAAACCCCAACGTCCTCGCTTGGGATACACTTAATAACTATATACAGCAGTTATATAATAAAAATGCAGTTCAATTATATATCTTAGCACATTCGCATTGACTTTATACGATGTTGCAAATTCTGTGAGCATCACAATCACAGATTGGATTTTGCTCTGAGACCACTGCTGAGCCTCATAATGGGGTGCCCCAATTTGATCATAGGTTACCCGATTTGGAGGGTACCTGACTCTTTGGCTCCTTCTGAGCTGTTCTTCTGAAACTCTCTCAGGGGAGTAATAAACACAGTCCTGAGGCTCAGCCTCTTCCCTTGAGGGGAGAAGTGTCTCTGAACAGTCCCTGTTCGGTACAAAGCATGGGCTCTGTGGATCCAAAGGCTGGCCTGTTGGTGCCACCTTGGTAGGCGTTGCCTACAGGGCCCTTTACCCGTAGCTCCTCCGGGAGATGCCCCTCCATTGGGAGAATCCCTTTGAGAGGATCCTTCCATGGGATCTTCCAGAGTTTCAAGATTGGTATGATCAGGTACAGTCTCTTGGCCAATCTCTGAGGAATCGGCCTCACCGTTCAGTGGTGTGGCCAGTATTTCTGCATCCTCATCTCCCACTTGTGGAATGGGGAGAAGGTGATTTCGGTGCCATACCTTTACCCGGCCATCAGTGTCTTTGATGCGGTAGGCCGGGAGGCCAGGCATTTGAGATTCTATTTCATATACACCGTCTCTCCATCGGTCGGCCAATTTGTGTTTTCCAGGGACTCCCAGAGGTAATCGAGGTAATACAGCGTCTCCAGGATGAAGCTCCCGATATTTGACCTTATGGTCGTATCGCCTTTTATTGTCAGCATTCAACTTAGCTGTAGATTTCTCAGCCTGCTGGTACGCCTGTTGCAAGCTGTCTTTGAGTCGTTGCACATATTTGAAATGGGTAGCGTTGTGTATCCCATCCGTCGATACGCGAAGGCGTACATCTACTGGTATTCTCGCCTCTCGTCAGAACATGAGGAAGTAGGGAGAGAATCCAGTTGACTCGTGTCGGGTACAGTTGTATGCGTGAACCAAGGCCTCTACATGTCGACTCCATTCAGTCTTCTGGGCACCCTGTAGAGTTCCGAGCATGCCCAGTAGGGTTCGATTAAATCGTTCTGGCAACGCATCTCCCTCAGGATGGTATGGGGTTGTTCATGATTTAGCAATGTTAAGCATTTTGAGCAATTCTCGGATCAGAGTGCTCTCAAAATCCTGACCTTGGTCTGAGTGGAGGCGGTTTGGAAGACCGTAGTGAACGAAGTACTTCTCCCATAATATCTTCACCACTGTGATAGCTTTCTGGTCTTTAGTGGGGAAGGCCTGGGCATACCGGGTGTAATGGTCCGTGATGACCAGCACATTGCATATTCCTCAGCTATCAGGCTCAATGCACAGAAAGTCCATACACACAAGGTCCATGGAGCCAGAACTTTTCAGATGGCCCATAGGCGCTGCTCTAGTAGGCAGGGTCTTGCGTTGGATAGACCGAGTACAACGGCGACAGTGGCGTTCTACGGCCTCTCACATCTTGGGCCAGAAAAAGCGATCTCTGACCAACCCAAAGGTCTTCTCTACACCGAGATGTCCATGCTCATCATGTAGGGACTTCAACACCATGTATTGCAAGTTCTTAGGGAGGACTAGTTGTCGTCTATCGGGGTGGTTGTGGTATTGCACCACCCGATAGAGAAAGCAGTTGTCAATTTCAAATTTGTTTGCTTCCTGCATGAGCAAAGCAACCAAGTCCTTGGGAGCACACTTCAAGAGAGCTGGGTTCCTTTTTTCAACGGCTTGCCTAATAATACTAACTACAGGGTCCTGTATTTGATAGTCTACTAGATCTTTCCACCGTAGCACTTTGTCATTAGTTATGTGCATTCCTTTTGGATTGCAGTAGGCTGCGGGGACAGCCTGCGACTGGCATCCCAAGGAATCTGCAACCCGTAATTCGGAGAAGGCCACGTGATCATTGATGATGGCGGCAGTGTTACACATAGCGCGCACCCCTGGTCCTGGGAGTTCTTCCCATTCCTCATCATCTGGAGTAGCACTTAGCCCTGGCCTTCGGGAGAGGGCGTCAGCCCCGACATTCAAGGGCCCCGGCTTATACCTCAGGGAGAAGCGGTAATTGTTCAGAGCTGCCAGCCATCGGTGTCCTGCTGCATCCAATTTGGCCGAGGTATTGATGTACGTGAGGGGATTGTTATCCGTCCTTACCTCAAACGTAACACCGTAAAAGTAATCGTGGAGCTTCTCGGTGATCGCCCACTTGAGAGCCAGGAACTCCAACTTGTGGACGGGGTACTTCTGTTCACTGGGTGTCAGACTGCGGCTAATGTAGGCTACAAGCCGAAGGCCCTCGGGGTGCTTTTGGTGCAGGACGGCACCCAGTCCATTGAGACTTGCATCTACATGCAGAACGTATGGTTGTTCGGGATCAGCATACGCAAGCACCGGCGCTTCGGTCAGACACTTCTTCAATTTCAGGAAGGCCTGTTCACACTCAGACGTCCATTTATCGCCAAACGGTTGGCGGGCCGATACAGCCTTCCTTCCTGTATCTTCGGGGTATATCTTCAACAGATTGTTCAGAAGTTTAGCTCTACTAGAGTACCCCTCCACAAAGCGACGGTAATACCCACAGAACCCCAGGAAGGATTGTAGTTCCGTGACATTCTCGGGACGTGGCCTGTTCACGACCGCTTCTACTTTGGCTGGGTCGGTGGCGATTCCTTGAGCAGACACGATGTGCCCCACTTAAGTCACCGAAGTGTGACAAAACCGGCACTTGTCTAGGGACAATTTGAACCCTTCCTTCCCAAGGAGGTCTATCACATTAAGCAGCCTCTCTTTGTGCTCTTCCAGAGTCCTTCCGAAGACAATGATGTCGTCCAGGTAGACGAGACACTCCCAAGGGTTCATGTCCCCGATAGTCTTCTCCATCAGTCATTGGAAGGTAGCAGGGGCCCCACATATACCTTGGGGCATACGTGTAAATTGATAGAACCCCAGGGGACAGACGAAGGCTGTTTTCTCCTGATCCTCTGCATTCATGGGTACCTGATAGTACCCGGATCGTCGATCGAGCACGCTGAACCATTGGCTTCCGTTCAGAGCATTCAGGATCTCTTCAATGCGAGGAAGGTTGTACTGGTCCGGTATCGTACGATTGTTCAGGGTTCGATAGTCGACACACAGTCGTACGGATCCGTTCTTTTTCCTCACCACCACTATGGGAGAGGCGTAAGGGCTCAGAGACTCCGTCAAAATCCCAGCGGTCTCCATTTATTGCAAGACGTTCCTTACATCGTCCACATCCCTAGGGGCAATGCGACGAGAGCATTCACGGAACGGGGTGGCGTCACTCAGTCTAATGGCATGTTGAGCACTGCGACTGCACCCCACATCCATCTCGCTCGTGGAGAACACATTCCGTTGTTTATTCAACTGGGTTGTCAGCCGCTCTTTCCACTCAGTGGGCAATGTCGACTCGCCGAAGTTGAAATGTAGATCGACTAACTGCTCACTCGCTGCCGCCGCATTCACCTGGGTGTTGTTTCCACAGGGCTAACCGGATATATGCAACCCAGACTCTGTCCGGCATCAAGTTGGAGAGATGTTCTGCACATACGTAGGTTCGTAGAGGGATTTTAGTCGTCCACTCTCTCACTTCGGGTAGTACCCTATACCCTCTCTGAACCTCTTCTTCAGGGGTACTCTCCAGAGAGAAAAGCTGGTCGTTCTCATCTCGCTCGGGATAACAGCACCAGACGGCCATTCGTTGCACTCCCCCTGGTAAAATGGTCGTCAGTCCGCATTGACGATTGTAGAGATCCCCGTGACGCTCTAAGGCATATACCCGGTTGCACTCCTCTCGTAGTACGGGATCTAGGAGCGAATTGGCCAGCGGTAACTCGTTGGTCTCCTTCAGGTATGCTCTGATAACAGCTTGTACTATATCAGTATTGGTTCCCAAGATGATTGGATACTTGCATTGGTCTTGGGGCTCCGGGCATACCATCGCCGCTACATGCATGGGGTGTTTCTTACCGGTGTTCAGTTGGAGTATTTCCAGTTGAACCCTTACAATCCCATCGATGGGGTAGTCTTCATTACTTAACCCCCTAACCTTCATATGTTCGGCCGACCTCAGGGGGCAGTGTCTAAGGTGCTGGCCATAGAACTTGCGGTATATAATGGTCACTTGGGATCCGGTGTCCAGTAAGGCAGAGGCATAGATTCCTTCCAGTACAACAGGCACATTGGCGGAGGGGCCTACTTGACTGTAAGCATCCTCAGGTAAGGCGTCATCACTGAGGCCGGTGTCAGGAGGAGCCTCTTCGGGTCCAGTAGGGGTCTCTGGATCAGACTCTGCCACTCGCACGCTGCAGACCATTGGCCGGGCTGAATTCCCTCTATTGGGAGGTTTTTCCTCCGGGGGGTCCTCCCTCTCTGGACAGTCACTGGAGAAGTGGCCCTTCTTACCGCAGTTATAGCAAACGACTTCTCTGCGCTCAGGACAACCCCTGTACGGGGAAGATGATTTCCCGGATGGTCTAGATTTGGAGACCGGGATCTTGAGTGAGGCCTCCTCTTCCTGACTTGGAGGTTTCTTGGCCTTTGGCGCAGAAGCCACCTGAGATTCACTCTTTGGAGACTCCTTAGTCTTCTTGGAAGTATGCAACCGGACGTAGACCTCATGTTCTTTTATCTCATCCATTAGCTCCTCCCAGGAAGGTGTGTCACCTCGCGTCTGAGAATGCCTCATCATGAGTACAATATGATGGTTGGGAAGGGCTCCACTCAGGAATTGCGCGCAGCGATACTCATCCACCTCTGCTGCAGTAATACGTTTTCGCTTACGTAGCTCCTATAAGACTGCTTGAATCCTCTGTAGGAAATCAGATAGATCCTCTCCCTCTTTTTGGCAAAGGTTGTAGTATCTCTTCATCAATTGTCCTATGTCTCCGGTTCGCCCGTAAGCCCGCACAAGAGTCTCTAGCATCTGATGCGTTGTAACGTCCGCATGCTGTTTTTTACACATCTGTATTGTGGTGGACGCGGGAGGACGTAGGCATTCCATTATGCGTTGCCGCTTCACCGACTCAGAGCATGTCCACTCTTCTAGGACCTGAGAAGTGTATTCTCTCCAGACTTCAAATGCTTCTTCGCCAGTCGGGGTCGGCTTGGTCCCTGAAAAGATCTTTAACTCGCGATACTGCTGCGAGGCCGGAGCTTCGGATTTGGACGCCCCCATTTGTAGGATAGCCTGAGCTAGCATTCGGATGTCATCCCCAGGTTTAGAGGGCGAGCTGGCAATACTTAACGGTGGACTGTAGTCTGTGGGAGCGGCCCGGTCGGCCCCGCAATAACTTTCAGGAGGGGAAGGTGATGTATGCATAGCAACCTCTTGTAAGTTCGTGCGAGAGCTGCGGGGCTCAGATTTTATAGGCAGTTCAGGGTAGACAACAATACAGCAGGAACCTGTCGGCCTCGCGAGCCACAAGCTGGACGGGCCCCGGTCTTCGGTTATATCTTGCCCTATACTCACTAACACGGAGCAACACTCCTGGTCCGCATCCTTACGTCGTTCCAACACTCTTATTTTGGCAGCATCCCGGATATTTGGGTGCTGCCTCAAGGTCATTTTTATTGCCGAAGACGGAGTATCAACAGGGACTCGGCTCACCGCGAGCGTGTGGAGCGGCAGCAGTTGCTGCTCCACGGCCCAGTCATACACTTCTGAGCGTGACGGGGACGGTAATGGTGGTGACATACTTAATAACTGAGGGGGCACCCCAGGTCTGAATCTCAGCAGCACCTCCAAATGTAACGGGTATTCCCTCTATCCCAATCACAGATACAGTGTGTGTGGGTGGAAACCTATGTGTTACCAGGTGTGGTGCATATACCTGTAGGTCCACAAGAGGCCTGAGCCGCCGCTTGTTGGGAACCTGGGGTGAGTCCGTCAGCTCGATCTGATTTACAGCGCCTCCACCTGTGCAGAGTTCTAGAAATGTAGAAGGTTGCCTACACAGGACCCACATACACAATAAGTACATACACGGGGATGTATATAACCAGTTTATATATATATATGCAGGAATAATACACACTTAATAACACTCCCCCTAAGGGGTAACTCCACAGTCTAGAACGCAGTCCCAAAGTGTCTTTCACTCCACTAGGAGTGTACCTACCCACCACCGTGTATCCCCACACAACGTGTCCACAGCCTAACTCCTTTGTCCCATGGTCAGCGCTGCCACTATGTGTAATAATAATAATATATATGATATGTTGGTGCACTTAGGAAGGTACCTGCCGAGCGCTCCTGCACTCGGGCCAGCAATCAACTTCAAAAAGGATCTGCCGCTTGGTGATCCCGACTGTCATCCAATGCTTCCTCGCACGAGGGTCCGCCAGGGGCGATCCCACCCTGGAGATAGTCTCTGTCTCTTTAGCACAGACTTGAGCCCATCTAATACTAGTACTACTGTGACAGGGTCCCTAACCTAGGGCCTGTCCCTGTAGCACCACAAGCTGGGGGGGGGGTCCAGGACCTATCTGGGGCCTAGGGGGTTACTGGCCTAATGCAGTGGGTCACAGACCCCTGGACTCACCTCCTTCCCCTAGCTCTCCTGGTCCAGCACTAATCCTCTCCCGCGTGCGCTAAATGTATCAATTCCCTGCAAGCAGGAAGCTCCCGCAGCCCTATTGGCTCCCTGGTGTCATGGGGTCACTCCCGAGGCTCATGGGACTTGTAGTCCCGTTCAAGAGCCTTCCCTAGTAGGCTAGCGTTCGCGCGCTTGTCCTGCGCATGCGCGAACTTCCCTGCCGGTCCCTACACCGAAATCCCCACTGCGCATGCGTGCGCAATCCACTATGGCGGCGCCCTGCACCGGGAGCCGCCGGAGCCCTAACAACGCGACCGCACGCGTCCCCAGCAACCTGCGCTCTCCGAGAGAGGCTCGCTATGCGCGCACAAGCCCCCACACCTCCCCACGAGCGGCTGCTTAACTCCCAACCACCGCGGTGAGTACCCAGAGGGGGGGGCCAACAAAACAGAGGGGGACCTGGCTACACGTGGAAGACTACCTTCAGTTCCTGGAGCCTTCGGCAGATGGAGGCGCTGCACTGCTAAGGAGATATGTGGGGTATGAACCCCAGAAGCCTGGTCCTGTGTCCCCACTACCATCGGCGGACAACTCAGCTCTCCTGTTGCCAGCAGGTATCATGCACCACACGACCAGTAATGGTCAAATCTCCCACCGGGTGGGGGAAACACTGTTACACTTGTAATATATTATATATGTGTAGCCTGGTCCCCTCCGGTCCCCCGTTTTCCTTCCCTTAACTCCGCTGCTGGGGGGGTGGGGGAGATGTTGTAGGGAGGTGCAGGGGGTGACGGGTTCACCGGCGGCTCCCTCTCTAGGGCGCCACCATGGTTGGTTGCACGCATTCACAAGACTCACGCATGCGCATAAGGTGTGCGGCTGCCATGTTGGGGTTGGAGCGGCAGTTCGAGCATGCGCAGGAGAGGGCGAACCATGACAGCCATGACAGGTCGCGCATGCTCAGCACGCTATGCGCACGCGGCCCCAGTTTTGTGAAGGCTCCCCGGGGACTACAAGCCCCATAATACACAGGGGCAAGACAGTCAGCTGATGGCAGACAGCCAATAGGGCTGCAAGGACCGCTGCTCAGACAGAGATACAGTTTGGCGCGCGGAGAGAGAGAGGAGTCGGGATCTGGACAGAGAGGGTGCAGGTAGGGTCCAGGGAGCAGTGCTCCTTTGGACTAGGCCAGGAACCCCCCAAGGTCCCAGATAGATCCCCTGAGCCACAGTAGATATTGTTAACATTGCATACTGTAGGGAAAGGCCTCAGATAGGGACCCTATGAGAGATATGCTGCAGGACATTGCCTGAAGGAGAAGTGCGGCCTGGGGCCTGGGAGCATACCAAGACTCCTTGATAGAGACTATTTACAGGGGTACACTCCAGCGGAAAGCCCCTCCAGAGGCATCCGCCTAAGGATTCCCCCAGGAGAGGAGCAACAGATTGCGGCACGGAACCACGTCGCTGATCCGAGGAGTCCTACTATTTACCCTGGTCTGGACTAAGACCAGGGAGGTATTAACCACGGGCCCCAACACAGGGAAGCGCGCTATCCCACACACACTCTTTGGGGGAGGGAATAGCTGGTGGACACTCAGTAGTTAAGTGCCCAGGCAGCCCAGAACTTTGAGGGTTACAGTCGGGAGTTGTTACTGTGGGGAGATGCGTTGAGGGGCTGTGTATGTGGATGGTATGTATTCTGTGCATAGTACATACTGTTATCCTATATCTGTGTGCAATTACTGTGTGTATTGGATCCGGTGAGGGGCTCCTCCCACCACGTCGGGTTCCCTCGCCGGTGGAGGCGCTGCATCTAGGCGATAAATATACCCCAGGCTCCCAGTGGCGGAGGCTCAGGCCTCTTGTTAGCCGAACAGGTGACAGCAGCACAGGTAGTTTCAGTACCCAGGGGGTACAAGGGGTACATATGTATGGTACAGATGTTATCAATGTTGGCAAGCTGATGAAATATAATAATTAATGTATTTAAATGTATGTAAAATGACATTGTAATTAGCTGAAAGAGAACTAGTTGAAGATCCCTGATATATAGGATTACATGTGATTACAAATGCCCTATTATACTGTATAGTGTAATAAACACAAATGCATTTCCACATGTGTCCAGTGGAGGGCAGCATACACAGGCAATCAATGACAGACCATGCAGTCTGCTGGAGGAGTGGCACTGTTACAGGCCAATGCTGTTGTAGGCCAATCAAGGTAATGAGGGGGTGTGATGAACCTCTCTGCTCCCACCTCCCCGGCTCAGAGGCAGGCGGGGAGGGGAGGGAATGTGAAGTGAGTTTGGAAGTATTTGTTGTGCACAGAGGGATTTAATGCAAGATCAAGAGCCAGCCAACCAGCATCCCTAAGCTGTGCATGTACCAGGCATGGTGAGCCCTGCACTGCACAGAGGGGACACAGGCACCCTGCACTGCACAGAGGGGACACAGGCACCCTGCACTGCACAGAGGGCACACAGACACCCTGAGCCCTGCACTGCACAGAGGGGACACAGGCACCCTGCACTGCACAGAGGGGACACAGGCACCCTGCACTGCACAGAGGGGACACAGGCACCCTGCACTGCACAGAGGGGACACAGGCACCCTCAGCCTTGCACTGCACTGCACACAGACACCCTGCACTGGACAGAGGGGACACAGACACCCTGCACTGCACAGAGGGGACACAGGCACCCTGAGCCCTGCACTGCACACAGACACCCTGCACTGCACAGAGGGCACACAGACACCCTGCACTGCACAGAGGGCACACAGACGCACTGCACAGAGGGGACACAGGCACACTGCACTGCACAAAGGGACACAGGCACCCTGCACTGCACAGAGGGCACACAGACGCACTGCACAGAGGGGACACAGGCACACTGCACTGCACAAAGGGACACAGGCACCCTGCACTGCACAGAGGGGACACAGACACCCTGAGCCCTGCACTGAGCACAGAGACACCCTGAACCCTGCACTGCACAGAGGGCACACAGACACCCTGAACCCTGCACTGCACAGAGGGCACACAGACGCCCTGAGCCCTGCACTGCACAGAGAGCACACAGGCACCCTGCACTGCACAGAGAGCACACAGGCACCCTGCACTGCACAGAGAGCACACAGGCACCCTGCACTGCACAGAGTGGACACAGGCACCCTAAGCACTGCACAGAGGGGACACAGGCACCCTGAGCCCTGCACTGCACAGAGGGGACCCTGGCACCCTGAGCCCTGCACTGCACAGAGGGCACACAGACACCCTGCACTGCACAGAGAGCACACAGGCATCCTGCACTGCACAGAGAGCACACAGGCATCCTGCACTGCACAGAGGGGACCCTGGCACCCTGAGCCCTGCACTGCACATACATAATTATTATTATCTGCCGCACTGGGACATAGAGTGATCCCTTCCGGATATTAGGGACAAGATATGCCCTGACCAGCAGCACAGGGAGGAAGGCAGCCGCCCCATACAATGTGCATGTGAATAAAAAGTTATTTCTGCTCCAGCAGGGAGAGAAGGGTTTGTGTATGGGGTTTAAAAAAAAATTTGCATTGTGCTTTATTTTGTTCCTGTATCTGTGGAATTAGACTGAGAATGAAAGGATTTCAGCTGTGCTTTTTCCTCATCTCTTTGTACACAGTGGCAGTGCTGCATTTATACAATATATGTCTCCTGGTCAAGTAAGGGGCCCTTATAGGATTTGAAAAGGAAAACCTTCAACATGGACAACACATCAGTTTTATGGGGGAGACCTGTGACCCCCCACGGGTCTGGATTAGACGATCCGACTTCTCTGATTATCCGAATCCCTATATGGCATTTCCAGGGGGATCATCTGGAATGAAGAAAGATGTGGGTAAAAAGAAAAAAAAGTCCGAAAAAGTGACTGGTGTTGGAGGAAACCCAATGTAGGATTTCTGCACGAGCGTCTGACCTCGTGTCCCTGGCACAAACATTACAGCTAGAAGTTTGGCTCTGCAGTTTTATATGGGATTATTTGTTGTGGTGGATCCATTGTTCGTCCTTGGGAGTTTTTGGCTGGATCTCTAGGATACCGTGGAAAAAACATCTTTATGGGCCTGGTGTCTCTGTCTCCGAGCTCTGGATTGTGATGCACAAACTCCCCGTTGGGAATATTTGGGATGCTGATTAAGGTAACTGTGATACCTTGGTGCTTATGCAGATGACACGGTGTTGGGTTGGATACTTTACATAAACAGGCACAGAAATAGTCCTGTTCTGTCGTTAGCGTGACGAGGCCTGGCATTCTGCAGATTGCAACGTTTGGGGCACTAATTGTAACCCCTTCACTGCCAGCGGAGACGGCAAAACGTCCCAGCCACACAGACTGCTAAAGTAAAGGGAAGTAGCCCAACCGGCCCCCCACGTTTAAATATATCCCAGACCCCTCTGAGAGTCTGCCCAAAATAGCCAACCCAGTGACGCTCCCCCCTGCTCTAATGCAGAAAACCGGTCTCTTGCCAGGGTACCGACACGGTTATTACGGAGAAGCATCTCTATTGAAACCAATGGGGTGTTCTTTTCTGAAGAAACGTTCATTATTTAGCCAGCACATTGTGATTAAATGTTCCGCTATAGGTACACATACCCCTCGTCCTGTCACTCATACTATAGGTACACAAACCCCTTATCGCTTCAATTATACTATAGGTACACATACCCCTTATCTCTTCACTTAGACAATAGGTACACATACCCCTCATCCTATCACTTATACTATAGGTACAAAAAACCCTATTCCTTCACTTATATACTATAGATACACGTACCCCTTAAAGATTTACTTAGACTCTGGGTACACATACCCCTCATTACTTCACCTATAATAAAAGGTACGCAAGACCCCTTATTTTTTCACATATAGGTACACCTACCTCTCACCCCGTCTTACAGGTACTGTAGGTTCACAGGCCCCCTTACCTGTCTTTAACATGTCCTGTAGGGACACAGACACTCTTACCTGTCTTTTACATGTCCTATAGGGACACAGACCCTCTTACCTGTATTTTACAGGTCCTATAGGGACACAGACCCTCTTACCTGTATTTTACAGGTCCTATAGGGACACAGACCTCTCTTACCCATTTTTTACATGTCATATAGGGACACAGACCTCTCTTACCTGTCTTTTACATGTCCTATAGGGACACAGACCCCCTTACCTGTCTTTTACATGTCCTATAAGGACACAGACCCCCTTACCTGTCTTTTACAGGTCCTATAGGGACACAGACCCTCTTACCTGTCTTTTACAGGTCCTATAGGGACACAGACCCTCATACCTGTCTTTTATAGGTCCTATAGGGACACAGACCCTCATATCTGTCTTTTACATGTCCTATAGGGACACAGACCCTCATACCTGTCTTTTACATGTCCTATAGGGACACAGACCCTCATACCTGTCTTTTACATGTCCTATAGGGACACAGACCTCTCTTACCCATCTTTTACATGTCCTATAGGGACACAGACCTCTCTTACCTGTCTTTTACATGTCCTATAGGGACACAGGCCCTCTTACCTGTCATTTACATGTCCTATAGGGACACAGACCCCCTTACCTGTCTTTTACAGGTCCTATAGGGACACAGACCCTCATACCTGTCTTTTACAGGTCCTATAGGGACACAGACCTCTTACAGAAAATGTCACATTCACACACCGCTTCACAGACTCTCTCAGGGAGGGTTGAGATTAAAATATGGAAGATTTGTAAACCTTGCACTGACTTGAATGGAGATAAAAGGGGGTGTTTCAGGGACACAGCAAAATAATTATAGGGTTTTCTGCTAAAACAAAATCAGGGACTCTCCCTCAAAAGTGGGGATGAGTTTGACAGTGTGACACCCCCGTACTGTAGAGACGTTAGGGATGCGGATCTGTAACTCCACTCCGCAGAGTTACACGGGACACATATTTCTGAGTCAGCACTCACATGAATGAGTTAGGAGGGACACATACCTCGGACCTGTCACCTGACAGGGACATATATCTCTGATCCCGCTCTTGTCTGTGTCTCCATCACATAGACCCATGTTTACTAAACGGTGCTATGCCACAAGACACAGAGTATGGCATAGCAGCGCTCACTAAATATGGGCTAGAATCCCCAAAAATACTCCTGAAGTGACACAATTTAGGTGTAAAGGGTGTCGATACGGTGACACTAAGCTCCATTCAATCACTGCAAATAACGTGATGTTATCGAACGGGGAGGGGGGGGGAGAGAAGGGGAGGAAGATTTTGGCATAGTCCTTATTGACTTATATATCCCCAAACATTGCTGTATACAACACATGGAGACATCCCCGTGAGACACACCTGAGATACCTGGAAAAGATGCTAATTTAAATCATTTGACTACACTTTGCATATGTAAATGACGTACTTTCTCGGGAACCCCAGGTGTGCTGCTCGGTCTGTCCCCCTCCTCGGTTAGGGACAGTGTGTCTTAACTAAGGTGACGTTAAGTTCACGCGCCAACTTGACCGGGCTTGAGTGGATATGTGATGTTAGGGTTAATGGATCTTTTTCATCTCATCACAAACATCCGTAAAAATAAACGCTGCCGTATCTTAACGAGTAAAACTGGGTTTGGGTTATTCTCTTTAGTGGACAAGCGTTACTATTAAATGATGTTCATTTAGGTTATCGCTGCGTTGATTAGCCGGTGTGTAAGATTGCGCGCTTGCGCTGATTACGGTAGCTGGGGGCTGATGTCTCATTTACTGCAGTATGGGACAGATGGACTCAGGTGGGAAACCCAATGTCTCCTCCCAAATGAATGGGCAGTAGCTTGCCTTATGACTAAACCTTTTAGTGTGTATATACACGGCAATGTATAATGTGCGCATGTCATATATTTATCACAGTGGCTTTCAGTTTACCGCTACTATTATTGTTATTTATTATGTCGCCAACATACTCCATTTCACTGTACCACTATTGTGTATTCTATGACGTGGTACCATTGTTATGTATTCTATGACGTGGAACCACTATTGTGTATTCTATGACGTGGTACCATTGTTGTATATTCTATAACGTGGTACCATTGTTGTATATTTTATGACGTGGAACCATTGTATATTACATGGCATGGTACATAGTTACATAGTAGATGAGGTTGAAAAAAAGACGTACTTCCATCGAGTCCAACCTATGCTAAATTTAGACGACAGACACATTATCCTATATCCGTACTTGCTGTATATTGATCCAGAGGAAGGCACACACAAAACCCCAGTGACATATCATCTAATGATATCCCATAAGGGGGAAAATACATTCCTTCCTGACGCCTAATATTACAAACAAAAAAGGAAGCGCTCTAACTAAAGTGCCTATACTTGATATATCTATTTCGGAGCCGCTGGAAAAAATAGAACTGTTCCCAATTCTTGGTGGTTTTCAATCCCAGAGATGATCAGCGCGACACATCATAGGGAAGGGAAGAGAAGGAGACACACAATAGTGAAGCAAGTTCACAAAGTAAAGTGTGCACAACAATTGGTGAGATATGCACTTACATGCCAGGGCCTGCGGTCAGGCACATCATGCTTTCTTTACAGTGCCTCCACGTTGTTTAGGAAGGAATTCGAAGCTTGTTTTGTTGAAAAAGCCAACTTTTATATATATAAAATCAGGATACACTTACACAGACCGTGGAAAAGCACATGGATAGACCAGTCCGACACACTTTGAGATTATCCCCGGTTCCCATAAGGCCTAAGGCTGCACCTGTAGTGACGGCGACGCGTGACGTCACCCGTCGCCGCAAGCGAAAGTTGTATTTTGCTTTGTCGCGGGCGACCAGGCTCCCGATTGGTTCAGGGGCTGTCACATGAGGCGACAGCCCATGAAAAATCAAATAATTACGACTACCAAAAATCGCGCTGCCCCGTCGCTTACTATAAGCGCACGTGGCGGCGACAATGCATTTGATTTCGGGCGACGTCGCGTCGCGGGCACTTTAAGCGCGGCCTAAGTCTGCACTTTCTGCGACAAATCAGACAAAGCTGCCTACTATCCTGGGACTATGTCACAATATATATATATATATATATATATATATATCGTGCATATAATAAAAAAAAGTGCCTGCCTGGTGTATCTCTGTAGACACGAGTGTGCAAATCTGTGTATCACTGCATCTACGTGCCAGTGTGCAGATTATGTGCATTTGTGTGTGTGTGTGTGTGTGTGTGTGCCACAGTGTTAATGTGTGCGCATCAGTGTGCATGTACCACTGTGTTGGGGTGTGTGTATCAATGTGTTGATGTGACCATATCTGTGTGTTTCACTGTGTTGTGTGTGTGTGTGTGTGTGTGTGTTTCACTGTGTTGATGTGTCCATATTTGTGTGTTTCACTGTGTTGTGTTGTGGTGTGAGTTTCACTGTGTTGATGTGTGTATCAGTGTGTCTTGGCGTATAGAGAAATGTCACCTAGGGTCAACATTAGTGAGATTTGACAGTTTTGGACCAAAGAAATGGTACTTAAGTGCACAATAATAATAAAAAACTTCTTCCCGTGAAACTCCATTGAAGTGTTTGGGGTCACAGTCACAGATCTGATAATGCTAAAGATCAGTAAGACTGTAACTGGCGCCAGAGAGTGCAGGGTGGGGCAGCTCTGTAATGTGTGTGAATGTGTGCCTGGCACTGCCCACGCCCTGTGCTCACACACAGGGAGGCCGGATCGGACACGGGCAGCAGCAGTGACGGACTGAGATACTCCAGCTGCTCTATCCCAATCTCTTCCCACACCCGGAGAGCAGCACCTGGTACTTCTGCTCACTGTTTCCTGGCATGGCTCATGGGACATTAACCCCTTCAGTGCTACAGGGGCCTGGTGGTCACTGCTTTAGTTATCGGTGAGAAACAACCATTTATGTTTGACTTTCTTACGTAGCCCTCCTTGCCCGGCTCCTAAGGAGATTACACCGAGTGTCTCTTCGATGAGCTTACTCGGTGTGTCTTACCGTGTCGGGGTGCTGGATCCGTGCTGCCCGGGCAATGGCAACGCAATGCTGGGGGGCTCCAAGGACTTTATTCATACAAACAGGAGCTTTGTTAACTGCCGTCGATTAAATGCTCAGTCTCAACATACACTTCAAAATAATAAATACATACTGACTGGTATATTGCCCGGTTGTACTGTCTGTATGATCTTCCCAACCTGCCCCAATCTCGGCTCACTAGGGAGGTACTAAAGCTTGTCCCATGATGGGTTACCTAACTGATCCCTCTTCTGTGTAGCACCTGCAGAGCTCCTTCTCCGGTGGGCCCCCGCTGGGGCGTGTGCTAGGTCCTCTCGGGCTGGGGCGTGTGCTAGGTCCTCTCGGGCTGGGGCGTGTGCTAGGTCCTCTCGGGCTGGGGCGTGTGCTAGGTCCTCTCGGGCTGGGGCGTGTGCTAGGTCCTCTCGGGCTGGGGCGTGTGCTAGGTCCTCTCGGGCTGGGGCGTGTGCTAGGTCCTCTCGGGCTGTCGCCAGTACACCCGCCTCGGGTACTGAATGCCACCTCGTGGCTTCTGGGTTAGACCCCAGTTATGGTCGCAGCTTAAACGGGGTGTTATAGACGGTTATCCCGAAGCAACGAAAGGAGGCCGGCTCCCGTAACAGTAGAGCAACAAAGTAGTGAAACCTCCCTGTGAGTGTTGAGTGGGCACTCACGGGAGCACCAGACCCGCGAGTCAGGACAGTAATACAGTGCAGCATTGTTTAATGTGAGTGGTGTCCTCGTGCCGGGGGACGCGGATAAAGACGTGCGTCGTACTGAGCTACAACTGTTCCTGGCGCCCATTATTTCCGCTCCTTGCTCGCTCGTCGCTCAGCCGCCTGAATCCAGGTAACCCACGCTGCATAGCCACGCGCCGCACCCCATGCTGCATAGCCACGCGCCGCACCCCCATGCCGCATAGCCACGCGCCGCACCCCCATGCAATCTCCCCGGGAGCCGGGCATGGAGGGTTACATGTATTTTTAAGATAATTTGTAACCCAACGTTTAACCCCTCGTGCGCCAGAATTGATTAAAATACTTAATAGTTTCTGCCACAGTCATTACACCTCCTACCGTTACCAGGAGAAGAGCAGGCCGGCCTGTAAGCCATTCTCCGCGCCACATGAATGCCGCCTTCACCATGGCGCGATGAACCGTCCATATCATCCCAGTCAGGGGTCCACGTCCCTACTGGTTGTCTCTTTCTAGCGGTCTCCAGCTGCTTTTCTGGCAACCTCTTGAGCCCCCTCTTGCCCTCTGGCAATCTCCCAGCTGCTCTTTTCATTGCTGCCTCTGACTGTCTCTTAAGCTCTCTCTATCTATCTATCTATCTATCTATCTATCTATCTATCTATCTATCTATCTATCTATCTATCTATCTATATCTCTCTCTCTAAAGCTTTCTCACTAAAGCTTTCTTTCACTCTCTATCTCTCTCTCTAAAGCTTGCTCTCTCTATATCTCTCTCTCTAAAGCTTGCTCTCTATCTCTCTAAAGCTTGCTCTCTCTATCTCTCTCTCTCTAAAGCTTGCTCTCTCTATCTCTCTCTCTAAAGCTTGCTCTCTCTATCTCTCTCTCTCTAAAGCTTGCTCTATCTCTCTCTCTCTCTCTAAAGCTTGCTCTCTCCCTCTGTCAGAATGGCTTTCTTGCTGACTGCCCATCTTGCTCTGTCTGGCTGTCTCTCTCACTCTGGCAGTCCCTCTTTCTCTCTCAGCTTCTCGCTCTCTTTTGCTGGCTATCTCTGCCTTTCGCCCTTTTACTGTCTCTCTTTCCCAGTCTCTTTCTTCCCTTAGTTGGCTGTCTCTCTTTCCCAGTCTCTTTCTTCCCTTAGTTGACTGTCTCTCTTTCCCAGTCTCTTTCTTCCCTTAGTTGGCTGTCTCTCTTTCCCTCTCTTTCGTGTTCGGACTGCCTCTCCCTCAGCAGTCAGGGCCTGTGCTGCCCTACCAATATTCCCCAGGTCCTAAGATACCGTCGGATCCAGGCTGATGGGCTGTAATGGGAAGCTCTGCCAGCCCTGGGGTCTCCGTGATGACAGGCTACAATGGGAAACTAGCTCTGGCCCTCACTAACTCCTATCTCTGCCCCCCACTTCGCTACAACCCCATTAATCACCTCGGTTCCCCTTGCGGTCTGGATGGTGGTGAAGAATTGTACTTGGAGGTCCCTACACGCCCCCCCCCCCCCCCCCCGCTTTCTGTACAACCCCTGTCAGTCGCCTTTCTGCGGATCCCAGTGTCCGTCAGTACCTGGAATTGGTCAGCGGGTTCCAGAGCTTGTTGGGTCACAGCGGTCTCATATTGGGTATACCTTTGCCACTGGGAAAACGTGGCGGCCCCCTCCCGCCACCCCCATATGCAGAGTCCTTCCAGGAATGATTTCCTCAGGTCGCAACAGTCCTGGCTGCACCAGGGTAATATTAGCACCCGAGTCTCCCAGTCCTTGGGTGAGGGACTGGCTGCAAGGGGGCACCTCTATTTTCCTGCGGCTCAGACTACACAGGCACCTTGGGGCACTCCTGAGGGGCGATGAGGGGCCATTGTGGGGTTTGCCCGGATTTATTCTCCTTCCATCCTAGGACTCTCCTGTTAACCGCTGGATTCCTGTTAGCCATGTAGGAATCTGCAAGCTGGCCAGCCTCGGTGGGAGACGTAGGAACTCGGTCCTTACCCCACTCTCTCACTTCATGAACTAGGAGATCCAATAACCATGCAAAGCTGTCAATGTCTACCCCCCAACCCCCTGCTTGCACACAGATGTCAGACGCCCCACCAGGCCAGAAAAGCCGTATAACCGCCCTGAAGGACCCGGAACTTTTGCCTGTAGATTTCAGAGGTGATATTGAAATGGTGCAGCAAGCTTTGATGGCCTCATAATCCTGGTCAAGGTGTGCAGGAGGATCAGCGAAGACGTCCAGGGCACTTTTAATCAACTTGGGCATGACATAACGCAGGGAAGTGTCCAGGTTCCCACCTTTCGTCAGGCTTGGGACATGCTCCACACGGGGTTTGGAATGGCTGGACTCGCGGTTGCTTGGTGCTGGTGATACCCTCTGGAGCTTTGCAGCTGGTGCCTTAGGTCCACAGCAGGTCTCGCATTCTGCAGCTTGTTTTTCTGTTTCCCGGTCTGCAGCATATCTCGCTGCTTCGCGTTCTCCGGCGTATCTCGCTGCTTCGCGTTCTCCGGCGTATCTCGCTGCTTCGCGTTCTCCGGCGTATCTCGCTGCTTCGCGTGCTGAAGCTTGTGTTTCTCTCTCAGCCTCGTGCTCTTGGTACTGGATGATGAGCTGCAACCGCATTGCATCATCTACTGGTCCCAAGTGCTTGAGAGTAGTTTGCATCACACATCCGGGGCACTGGCCGGCTGAGAACTGCACGAGTCCTCAGAATATGACAGTCCTGGGTTCCTTTACCCGTGGGCAATTTCCTGGGATAAGCCGCCCTCAGTTCCGCTGGTTGGTCGCCCTGGCCCAGTGTAATACCTGGCTCTCAACAAAAAACAAACAAAGACGCCCAAAGCTACTTCCAATGTGACAAAAATACACAGTGCAATACCTATATATTCTCTTGAAAAAGGATCATTTAGTTTAACCCTTTGGCCAAAGCGTCTTACGTCTGCTGCCACTTTCAAGGCATGACCGTTAGCCGGTCCTAACACTCCCTGAGTTAACATCTGGCTCTCTTATCATTTTCCAGCAAGATTTGTACTGTATCAACTGTTCTTTATCTTTTACCAAGACTTGGGAGATCTCTCTGCTCACACTGAGTCACCAGCGCCTCTTTCGTCTGGCGTCGGTATAGAGCCATGCGAAAGAGGATAAGTGCTGCACACCAAGTAATATGATATAATAAGAGATGATACAGTTACCGGTGCTCCCATCCATGAACGAAAGGCTGCATCCAATCCACGGCATACAAAGAGAGATGGAGGATAGGGCACCCGTGTGAGCCCTGTCCTCCATCTTTCTTTGTCGGTATAGAGCCGCCATGTTCACTACACTTACTCAAAATAAAATGATAGCAAAAGAAAAACAAGAGAGGAAGGGCACGAAACTCATCAGCTAATGAGAGTTTTATGACTTGAAAGAAAGGAAAAACCTCTCTTTGGACTTTTAAAGTTTGCCTCAATATATAAAGGACTTCATAACTTTGGTTCTATAATACTTGGACACACGTCATCCTCACTGTTACATCTGGGTACTTAATATTCACGTTTGCATATGAAATATGACCATATAACGCCTAGTTTTTGCATGAGAAACCGGTATCTGTCTTTGGCACCTCTTAATGCACCAGTCCAAGCTGCCGTTTTAAATGTTTTCCCCCTTTAATATGTGCATCAATGCAATCCACACAACGATCAGTAATTAGCTAAGTTGCCGATCGATCCGTCCTCCTGCGATCGATCTGTGAAGATTCGGCTCGGGGGTTCACTAAATGTCAGTGCAGCAGAAGAGGACCAGAGATGCAAAGTTCTGTGGGGAAGATCACGTGACCAGGCAGTCACTAGATACAATTGGTGCACTGCTAGAGAGAGGGCGGGGTTCAAAAGGGGTGTGCCAGAGCTTGTTTCAGAAGAGGATGTGATTTTGTAAATGGTTGCTATGGTAACCAAAAAAGCTTGTTACATTATAATACATTAAAAATTTCAGAGTTGTCATTTTTAAATGCTGCAAGTATTTTCTCATAGTTTGATTTATTAAAAAAACACACGTAGGATATTGCTTGGTCTGCAGCTTTAATCATGAAATGTTTGGCCTCATTTGATTTGTCTAATCGCCATTGTTACGAATATCTTTATTCTTGCAAACCTCTGTCAGGCAAATGATATCTTCATATTTAATAAATTTTCTCTTTTTGGAATACCTTCTCAGCCACGGCCCCTGATACTTTGCACAACCCCCCAAAGAATGTCTTACAAGGGGCCTTTAAAAGTGTCCTGTTTATCCTAGTGTCAGGACGCCAGATTTCAATCCCACCTGGCAAAAACAGATGCCTTTATTTCTAGATTCTATCAGTCCTATAAATTAGGCCTGGTCAAGGGCTCAACAGGCAATAAGAACAATTCTTGTGTTTCTAAGACCATTTGTAACCAACGTTAACCCCTCTTGTGCCAGATTGATTAAAATACTTAATTTCTGCCATGTTCATTACAATCAGTAATCAGTGTCTGTGTTTTAGACTAGGTGTATATATATATATATACATCAGTATCTCTGTGCTTAAAGTTAATGTGTGTGTACTGTAGCTCTGTAGCAGTGTATTAATGTGTCTACCTTATGTGTGTCGGTGTGCTAAACTTTTCTCTTATATATTTTTTCTCTACATTATATTATTTATAAATATTATTTCAAAGTTAGTATATAAAATGTGAAAACAGAAAGGATATGGGTTAGATGTCCTCTAATAACGTATATAACAAAACAAAAAGACCGATTCCTGCGCTCCTACCAATTAGGAAAACCTATAATAGTGATCTCATGAATAAAGGTTATTTTGTTTAAACCCTTTGGCCAAAGCGTTATAAGCCTGAAGCGAACGTCAAGGCATAACCGTATGCAGGTACCTACACTAAATATATGTAATTGTTGTCCTATGGACTAGTGAAAAATGTGAGAAAGCCCAGAAGGGGTTAAATAAAGCATATGCTTATGTGAGTAGTGCTTATGTATGTGTATATATATATATATATATATATATATATATATATATATATATATGTGTGTGTGTGTGTGTATATATATATATATATATATGTTTTCAAGTTATCCTTGCTTCATTCATTGTAACATCGCCGGAAGAAGAGATCAGTGTATCTCGAAAGCTCGCACAAATAAAAGCATTTCGTTAGCCACAGAACGGTATCATCTATTTATTTTTTGATTATTGAAGCTCGGCTAACACGGTACTGATACCTCTACATGTATATATATATATATATATATATATATATATATATATATATATATATATAGTGGTTGACAAATCACCCAAAAATCTACTCGCCACACAAAAAAATCTACTCGCCACCTAGTACCAAACGTGTGCTGCTTGGGCCAATATTTACTCGCCCGGGGGTTAAATCCACTCGCCCGGGGCGAGCAAATGTATAGGTTTGTCGAACACTGTTATATATATATTTGTATATGTGTGTATATATATATATATATATATATATATATATATATTCAGATAAGGCAGTTGGCACTCCAATAGGTGCTGTTAAGCCACAGGTGCACGTCCCATATAGAGAATGTAGTTATACGTTACCGTTCCAAGGATTGGTAAACAAGAGACAGCACTCAATGTTGAAGATCAAAGTGTATTAGTGAAAGCAAAAATACATCCAGAAACCCAACGTTTCGGTCCTACAGAATGGGACCTTCCTCAGGGGTATACAAAGGGAGAATGACACAGTTCACCACATATTTATACATCAAACACTGAAAGTCAATTAACCAATCACCATCACCCAATTAAATTAACACAAGAAACCTGCAGCTCTGATGTCATATGTTGATTAAGCTTACATAAGATACCTCCATACTGCTAATCACCCAGCTGTGTATTGCATCCATTGTCATGGTTATCAATGGGTGTGAGCTCTGATTGATATGGCAGGGGCAATAGGGAGAGGATATCTAAAGAATTAAGGCAGGTTGTGCCATACATAAGTGAAACATTATAAAACCAGGGACATATATATCAAACACTGAAAGTCAATTAACCAATCACCATCACTCAATTAAAATAACACAAGAAACCTGCAGCTCTGATGTCATGTGTTGATTAAGCTTACATAAGATACCTCCATACTGCTAATCACCCAGCTGTGTATTGCATCCATTGTCATGGTTACCAATGGGTCTGAGCTCTGATTGATATGTCAGGGGCAGCAGGGAGAGGGTTTTTAAAGAAGTAAAGCAGGTAGTGCCATACATAAGTGAAACATAATAAAACCAGGGACATATAGGTGTGGGGGAGTGTGGGGGAGTGGTGGGGATCATGATGGAATGTACTGACATAACTAGAGGGCAGAGCCAGACTATGTCATATGAACCATAAGTGCATATGGGAATACCACAATAAGTAGAACTTGCATGTAAACAAATGATGAATAAATATGTATAGACTTCTAACCAAAGGAGAGCAACAGAGGATATTATACCATGAAACACATCAGTGAAATTAATGTGATTGTCCACACACGCACATGTCCATAGGTATCATCAGGATCTGACCTAAAGAAAACAACTTAGCTTAAAATCCTCGTTAAGCCCTTTTGGGGTCATTGTACTTAAATCAAAGATAGCTTTAGCTTCCAGCTGTAATAGTAGTTTATTCCTGTCGCCACCCCTGGTAGGGGCACGAGCCTGTATAATAGGCATGCATCTTAGAGTTGCTAAACTGTGTCTGTGTTTCCTGAAGTGTCGTGCCACCGGTTGGTGTTTCAAATCATCGTCATCTTCAGCACCCAGAAGTGCCTTCCTGATTGCACATCGATGAATACTGATACGTTCCTTTAACATTCTCATCGTCTTTCCAACGTAGTAGAGCCCACATGGGCACTTGATGAAGTACACTACATATTTAGACTCACAGTTTAAATATTGTTTAATTTTTGTAGATTTGCCAGTCTGAGGGTGAGCAAAAGTACTTCCTGTTTGCATAAACTGGCAGTTGGTACAGCCATGGCATCTGTATGACCCCGGTTTTCTCGCCAGCCAGGTCTTTGCTGGCATGTATTTGTCAACGGGATCAGAATGTGTAAGCAGATCTCCCAGATTTCTGCCTCTTTTATAACAAAAAAGGGGTGGAGCATTAAAGTCTTTCCCAATCCTGCGATCATTAGCCAATATATGCCAATGTTGTTGTATAGACCTTTTGATATGTCCAGATGCAGTGCTGTAAGTGCTGACCACTTTACAGCGATCAGAATCAGTGGTCCTCATTGTTGGTGACAGCAGCTCCTCCCTCTCTGGGATCCTGGCTTTGATGAGTGCCTTATTGACTTCTTTGGGATCATATCCCCTCTCTAGAAAGCGAGAGGCCATCTCCAGAAGTGCACACTCCACTAGTTTGGGGTCACTCACAATTCTCCGGACACGTAGTAGTTGTGAGAAAGGGAGACCTGCTTTTAATGGTGGAGGATGATGGCTGGTTGCATGTAATAATGTGTTCCTATCTGTGGGCTTCTGGAATAGACGTGTGCAGAGTTTTCCATTGTCCTTATAAACAATGGTATCAAGAAAAGGAACTTCAATGGTACTGTAGCTAGCTGTGAACCTAATTGTGCATGGAATTTTGTTTAGATACTCAGTAAATGATAGAAGCTCTGTTTCCAGTCCTCGCCAGACCAGGAACACATCATCAATGTAGCGATAGTAGTTAGCGCCGGGTTATGTCCTCTATTTTTGTGTTTATTTAATTAGTTAGAGATAATAGAGATGTCTCAATAGATCACCAGGCTGCTTAGTCTAGTTAGTGCACAGCACTGTAGTATTAGTATTAGGTTTAGCGCTTTAAACAGTAATTTGTATTTTATAGTCTATTGTGATGCTTCATTTAAGAGGTGGGTTATATATATATATAAATATATATATATATATAAATAAAACACACAAATGCCCAGTGGTTGACAAATCACCAAAAAATCTACTCGCCACACAAAAAAATCTACTCGCCACCTAGTACCAAACGTGTGCTGCTTGGGCCAATATTTACTCGCCCGGGGGTTGAATCCACTCGCCCGGGGCGAGCAAATGTATAGGTTTGTCGAACACTGCAAATGCCCATTGCGTAATACAAGATTTGGAGGGTAAAACAGCTTTCACCCTGTTAGGGGGAAGTGTGGTGCCCAGTGCCTGGCGGAGTGTGCCTTTGCGGGGGGGGGGGGGGGTGTTTGCGTGTTCTTTTTGACGTGTACACGTGCTGGGAGAGGAGCAGTGGAACACCTCGTACAGTTAGCTGCAGCCTGCATCTGATCCAGGGCCTGCTTCAGCTTAAGATAAGAAATTCAATTTAACAAAGGAACACTTGTGTTTTTTTTCCCTTGATGGACTCAGATGGACATCGTGACTCAATTGTGTTTATAATTGTGGCCATATGTGTATTAGTAATCATTTGTGTGCATTCATTGTTTTTACTTGGCTACAATTGTTTTTCACGTTTTTTTTTATTATTCCCACTATTACACTTTAATCTATACTTGTTTATTATATACATATTACTTTTCGTAGCCCACCGCTCATTTTGAAATCAGTGTGTGTATAAAAATGTTAAGAGTTAGGCGCCTGCTAGAATTTTTAGGAGACAACGTTTCTTGGGGGGACGTGAGGAGGAGTCGCACCTTCCGGTCTGTCCCCCTGTGGAAACGTAGTGTGTAGGGGGATAAGAACTTTGGTGTGGTTCCGATAGCTGCTGGTTAATGGAAGGCGTCCTCAAGTGGGGGAAGGCACTCCTAACTTTAGGGCGGTCCTGCCCTTAAGTACAGCCAGGAGGCGGTCACCCCGTTGTATAGGGCAGTCTAGGTCGTTCTTTGCGAGGTAACGAGGTACACCATCCCCCCTGACTACACCTAGGCTCCCTCTTTCCTTCAGTACTTGTTCTGGAAGTGTACCTTATTACTTCCAGCTTTGTTTCGCTGAAAGCCTGTCCTGTTTCAGATCTCAGCAGCGCCTCCAAATGTAATGGTGTTTCCCCCTCCCGATCGCAGATAGGGGCCATTACAGGGTGTATGGTGAATATACCTGCTGGCAACAGTGGGGCTGAATTGCCGATGGTAGTGGGGACACAGGAACAGGCTTCTCGTGTTCATACCGCACATATCTCTTTAGCAGTGCAGCGCCTCCATCTGCCGTAGGCTCCAGGAACTGAAGGTGATCTCCCATGGTAGAACTTATTACCTCTCCCCCCAGTAAGGTCACACACCAGGCAAGAGGTATATTGCAAATAGGAACGGGTTTATTATTATACTCTGCAATAACAGGAACAAGGCAGGATCTGTCCAATACAGTGTCTCAGGATTCACCGGATGATGGTCCCTGGACCGCCACTACAGGCCAAGGGCACCTGCAGCCGTCCTCACCTCCCTAGCAGAGGTAGAGGTATGGTCTACACTCACTCACCCGGAGGGAAGAGGAATGGAGAAGGCCCAATCTCAGCCTTTCCACTGTATGACCTGCCTTCCTCAAGTAGGGGAATGCACTCCTAACTCCTTTAGGGCGGTCCTGCCCTTAAGTGCAGCCAGGAGGCGGGCATTCCGTTGTCCTCTGCTGTCACTCAAGTGCAGCACCAAAGGGAAGGTAGAAACCCCCATACCAACTACTGGCAACCTGATAATACCAGGGTTTACTGACAGCCCAAGGGCAGAATAGTAGCCATCAGGTGACCTGGCTACATATATATTAGTCCTCAAGGTCAGTTGGCGCTCCCATAAGGCAAAAAAGGTGGTGGTGCACGTCCCATAAGAGTAATATAAAAATACGATACCGCATAAATCTGGAAATCAAGAGACCGCACACAACATGGTGCAGTATAAAAGGTGTATTAGTGAAAATAGTACATCAAATAAAGTCCATGTAAAAGGGACCTTCCTCAGGGTGATGTACAGTATGATGTATGTCTCTTGATTTCCGGATTTATGCAATATCGTGTGTGTGTGTGTGTGTATGTATATATATATATATATATATATATATATATATATATTACACCACTGTCATTAAGGTTATGGTGGGTAAAAAAAGTGACAAAAACCCTACACAGTATGAGTGCTCATTTGCATGTCATTTCCCAGAATCCCTTGCTGCAGTGGAAGTGCTGTATGCTGGGTGACAATGGGGAAAGACAGGGTTGCAGACCTGTCTAAGACATGCAAATGAACATACAGTAATATTTACAGTTGCTATATATATATGTAGCGGACATGTAAAATGGCTACAGTCATCTCTCCTGCTGACAGTAAGGCCTGGTAAGTTGTGGGCATGCCAGCAGTAATTATGGAGGTTTGCCCTCACACCCTGGTGGAGTGCCCTGTGTATGGATGGGAGTGGTCACATGCTCTGACTCCATGGTTAATGATGTCAGAGGTGTGTCAGCTTCCAGAGTATACATAAGGCACAGCACTGAGCCTAAAGTTAGTTCTGCACAGATCTACGTTCAGTTCAGCCAGAGTTCTGCAGGAGCTCTGCAGGTGTTCTGTCAGAGATCTGCATCCAAGTTCAAGTACTAGCCTAAGAGACTGGGGGTTATGTTGTAGTGACCCAGAGGAGACTGTGTCCAGGGACCTGGCACAGGGCAGTGATCCCTGCGGGGATAGGGAATCCCTATCTAAGGAGAGAGACACCTTTTAAAGGGAGGCACTGACTACAGAATGAGTGGCTAAGACTCTACTGCAAGGGGCAGCTAGCCCACATCACCAATAAAGATGTTCTCATTCACAAACCCTCTCGTGTACATGTGTGGAGTGAATGTACAGAGAGGAGCACCACGGAGGAGTTCCTCAACAGGATCATCTCCTTGCGGACGCAGGGACCCTGATGAGGTGGAGGCGCTGCACTGGAACTAGGTGAGACTCAGCACACTACCTCAGCTGCCTGTCTGGACGGGTCCTCCCCACACACCATCATGCGGGAGACTCAGGAGTCCTGTTGCCAACAGGTTCACCACCAGACACTATCACACTGTAATGGGGACCGGTTAGACCACAGGGGCCAATGTGAGATTGGGTGGGTCAGGCCGGGCCAGAAATACCGTTACATATATGTAGCGGTCATGTAAAATGCCTACAGTCATCTCTCCTGCTGGCAGAAAGGCCTGGTAAGTGTGGGCATGCCAGCAGTAATCATGGAGGTTTTCCCTCACACCCTGGTGGGGTGCTCTGTGTATGGCTGGGACTGGTCACATGCTCTGACTCCATGGTTAGTGATGTCAGAGATGTGTCAGCCTCAGAAGCTTACATAAGGCACAGCACTGTGTTCTAAAGTTAGTTGCTAGTGAGTTGCTAGTGAGTTGCTGTGGAGTTGCTGGAAAGTTCTACCTGAGTGCTGAAAGAGTTCTGTCAGTTATGTTATAGTAACTCCATGGGAGGCTGTGTCCAGGGACCTGGCACAGGACAGTGATTCCTGCGGGAATAAGTGAATCCCTGATCTAGGTGACCTACCTATCTAAAGGGAGCACTGGCGAGATGAGCGGCTGAAGATACTCCTTGTGGAGGGCAGTTGCCCTGCCGTGTCAATAAAGATGAGTTCAGCCAGAAACCCTCTCGTGTATCTATCTGTAATGAGTGTACAGAGAGGAGCACCACGGAGGAGTTCCTCGCCAGGATCATCCCCTTGCGGACGCAGGGACCCTGGTGAGGTGGAGGCGCTGCACTGGAACTAGGTGAGACTCAGCACACTACCTCAGCTGCCTGTCTGACGGGTTCTCCCCACACACCATCATGCGGGAGACTCAGGAGTCCTGTAGCCAGCAGGTGCACCATCAGGCATATTCACACTGTAATGGGGTCCGGTTAGACCACAGGGGCCAATGTGAGATTGGGTGGGTCAGGCCGGGCCAGAAATACCGTTACATTTGGAGGCGCTGCTGAGATCAGATCCGTCAACAGGACAGGCTTTTAGCTAGGTCACTTGGAAACAGGGAGAAGTGTCTGCTGCCACTTTGTGCTGCGTAGGGACGGACCTAGGGGTAGTCAGGGGGCTGACGGGATATTGTCAGTTCGCAGGGACAACCTAGGGGCCTGAAGGGAGTGAGGGGTCTGGAGCGGGCTATAGCTGACCGAGTCACCTTGAGGCAGTGCTAGTTGGTAGGATGCCAGAAGGGACAGCCTGTTAACTTGGTCAGGAGTCCTGGAGAGGGTCTGCGCTAGGCTGACCAAGACAGGTAGACGCCCCAAGTACTGCATGGCAGAGCCAGCCAGAGTACCTAGCCATTCCAGACACTCACCGTAGGGAGCACAGACTGGGAGGAAGGAGTCACAGCAGACACTGAGAGAGTGAGCCTAGCCTGAGGTAGTGCAACACTGGGTCACACCTAGATAAGGTACACATGTGGTGGTGCATCTGAGCTAATCTTTATTGTACCGGTGTGGTGGCTGCCCCGCAGAGTGGAGCCTCATGTACGACAACTGTTATGAGAGAGTGGAGGATCCGCGTGGCGCGGAGAACGTAAAATGGCGGACAGAGGCTGATGGGGAGGGCACCCGTGGCGTGCAACCCACTGAAGAGCAGACTGTCGCTGAATTGTCTTTAACGAGTTTGCTCTGGAGCGGAGCGAAGGCTATGGCTGCCCCGTTTTTATCCTGTATGGGACAGCGAGGGGCCACCCTTGAAGAGTGTGAAGAAATTGTTATAATTGGGGGAGAACCCCGTGAGGAGAGCAAACAGATGGACTTTTTGGGCTCAACAGTCAACCAAAATGGCGGTTCCCGCTTGCTAGGGAAACCGCATGGGACAGTTACAGAAAAAATGGCTGCTGCAGGACTTGCAAAAAGCTGGCCGGGAATGGCGCGAACAGCAGAGCCCCGCCCTGATGGGGGGCATGGCGCGAAAGCTATGGCTGCGCCGGGATGGACACTGACTAATTCAGCCCCTGTGCTGAGTCAACCGTTGAGTTTATGGGACCCTCCCCTGATTTCTACCAGGGGGAGTGACTTTCAATTATGGCCTGTGGGGATGCACCCACTGGGCCCAGGGACTGATATCCAGACGGCGCCACTACAAAAAGTAGTTCCGGCCGTGGAGGTGATTTGCAAGCAAAGGTACCTTGTGCAAAAAGCTGCTGCAAGGAGAAGGCGGGAACTAGCCGCGGGAAAGGACTCCAGCTCTGGGGAGGAAATTGGCGCGAAAACGCAGACCGCACCCACCAGGACTGAGAGAGGTGCGGCCTTAATTAAGGGGCATGATATTCCCCTGTGGGACCCGCCCATTATTGCAACCCCTGGGGGCGGGTTCCAACTCTGTCAGAGAAAGGAGGAGCCGAAGCAGGGAGTGGCGGATCCAGCAACTTCCACCAGTCAGTTGCGAGGAACCACAGAGAAGGAGAGACCTGTACAGGAAGTGACTCCTGTACAAAGAATGGCCTGCTCCTCCACTGTGGGCACTATGGTCTCCACCCAGCCCTACTCAGTGCCCGGCGGGGTGCTGGTGGTGAGGGTGGCCAATACTGAGACGGTGGTCGGGCTCTGCCTACAATGCGGGCTGCCCGGAGGTACTGTGAATACGATGGCACGTTGCCCTCATTGCGGGACTTTGTATTTGTGGCCTATGCCCACGTTCATCCCAATACAGCCTGCTGACCCCCCGGTGGATGTGACACGGCGCTCTGCTGAGTCCCCGGGCGCGCTGTGGATCAACCGCGCGAGTCCCGGAGACAGGGGACTGGAGCCGGTCAAGTCGGCTGGGTCACTGGCCATTGAGGCGGCTGGATTAAACCCCGCGACAGGGGCAAAGAGACTTTCACCCCGCCCCGCGACCCCTAGGTCGGGGCGAGGGGACTACTCTGATGAGGACCTTCGTGCGCTGGCGGTAGCAAAAACGGAGCGGAAAAGACAGACGGGAAGAACGACGCCCCGTGGGGTGAGTGACCGGACGTCCCCCGCAGATCGGCGATCCGACCGACGGAGTCCCGCCATCCCAGGACCTGGCGGAGATGGGAGAGAGACGCCTACACCCCTGCGGACGGGTAAGCCAAAAAGCCCTATCTCTTACCTGGTCACAACAGACGGCGAAGCGCTGGAAGGGCCGCGCCAGGCCCAACGCGCACGTGGAGGAACGGCATCACTTCCGGTGGCGACGGCGGAGCAACCGGATGTCGTCGTGGAAGAAGAGATCCCGCATGGGGGTCCAACGCGAGATGGCGACGCTTCCGGTTCCGGGGAGGACGTCACTTCCGGTGGCGACGGCGGAACCCAGGAAGGGGAAGCAGCGACGCTTCGGCGATTGGGGGAAGGTCCCCGACCGCTCGTATTGCCCAGAAAATGGAGAGACGATCTCAGGACTGAGGAGGGTGAGACATCATCCTTGGACCAGTCTACGGACAGCCAGGAGCGGGTCGTAACCCCGTGGGGTCCCGTCCCATGCCCCTATACCCAACCCCATGCCCTAGCTAATGTCCCTACCCCTATCACACGGTCACCGGGTTCACCGCCCAGCTTGGAACTTGTGGACATACCTTTGGGGGGGGAGGAAAAACGGACTGGGGAGAGGCAGCTCAGTGGAGCTACGGAAGGTGATTCACGGGGAGGAGGAGAATTGAGGGTGGCGGATACAGCACCCCAACCGGCAGTAAAGGCTCCGGGGTCCTCGAGGTGGTTCAACTCGCGATCCACAAGGTCGTCAGGGGTATTTTCATTTGATGACGACCGGGAACCAGGGCCTAATCCCTTTAAGGAGACCCGGTGGTGGGCTCCACTATTTGAGGGGTACTCCGCATGGATGGACCGTACTCGGTTCCTCATCCGGCGGGAGGACGTGGTAGATTTCTGGTGGAGAGAGGGAGAGTTTACACCCGAGCAGAGGGACAGGGAATTACAGGAGAGGTGGTTCCAGCTGGAGCGTAGAGACATAGCGCCCATGGGTCCCGACACACTGTCAGATCCAGTAGATCATGATGAGCCCCTATCATGGGTGTTACCTGGGAGGGCAGGTAATGCTGATCTGACCAGGGTCAGTAGGGCGGAGAGGGCTATAATAGTCAAATATAAAAAATCCCATGGGTTGGAGTATCCCTATGTTCCGGAGCCCCTGATGGATGAAATTGAGGACAATAGGGAAACGTGGCTCCGAGAAACTATAGAGCTGTATTTAGCCAATAGGGGGAGTGACATTGTAGGTAAGAAGGCGGAAGAAAGGATAGACACCCTGATGCGAGTGTGGAGCATAGGGAGAAATGTTCACAAACATAGGGTGACCTATGTGCCAGAGAGAGGATCACCTAGGCATTATTATGTTACGGTCCTGGATATGGGTAACCGGGAAGTGAGGAAACCTGACCCAGATCACTATTATTAAGGGGGTACTGAGACATTACGCGGGTTCGTGGCTGCTGGTCGGGGCGGGCTTGGCGGATGACTGTATTCATGTGTACTGTATTATGAGGAAATTTGTGTGATGTTAATTATGTTTTCCGTTACAGTGCTTCCTGGAAAGAGGTATACAAAGTTAGGTCCCAGCGAGGTCGATGGGATTCACCAGGGGGAGAATGTAGCGGTCATGTAAAATGCCTACAGTCATCTCTCCTGCTGGCAGTAAGGCCTGGTAAGTGTGGGCATGCCAGCAGTAATCATGGAGGTTTTCCCTCACACCCTGGTGGGGTGCTCTGTGTATGGCTGGGACTGGTCACATGCTCTGACTCCATGGTTAGTGATGTCAGAGATGTGTCAGCCTCAGAAGCTTACATAAGGCACAGCACTGTGTTCTAAAGTGAGTTGCTAGTGAGTTGCTGTGGAGTTGCTGGAAAGTTCTACCTGAGTGCTGAAAGAGTTCTGTCAGTTATGTTATAGTAACTCCATGGGAGGCTGTGTCCAGGGACCTGGCACAGGACAGTGATTCCTGCGGGAATAAGTGAATCCCTGATCTAGGTGACCTACCTATCTAAAGGGAGCACTGGCGAGATGAGCGGCTGAAGATACTCCTTGTGGAGGGCAGTTGCCCTGCCGTGTCAATAAAGATGAGTTCAGCCAGAAACCCTCTCGTGTATCTATCTGGAATGAGTGTACAGAGAGGAGCACCACGGAGGAGTTCCTCGCCAGGATCATCCCCTTGCGGACGCAGGGACCCTGGTGAGGTGGAGGCGCTGCACTGGAACTAGGTGAGACTCAGCACACTACCTCAGTTGCCTGTCTGACGGGTTCTCCCCACACACCATCATGCGGGAGACTCAGGAGTCCTGTAGCCAGCAGGTGCACCATCAGGCATATTCACACTGTAATGGGGTCCGGTTAGACCACAGGGGCCAATGTGAGATTGGGTGGGTCAGGCCGGGCCAGAAATACCGTTACATATATATATATATATATATATATATATATATATATATTAATTAATTCCTCTGCTATATTTTCTGCCTATAAATGCACTGCCTTCTCATCCAGGGGTTCACAGCCTCAGTTGTGTGTACAGTACTGTAATGTTTATGCGATTTACCTCTCAGGAGCTGCCCTCCCCCCAGATGGGAAGCAGGGACATCCTGACTCCGCTGCTCTTGCTGCAGTCAGGTGGAGCACTTAATTAGGGCAACAATCTCTGCTGACAAAGCTGGGTGGGGGGGGGGGGGGGGCCTCGGTACGGTGTTCTCAGCAGATGTTACTATCCGGGGACTGTCACTTTCCTTGGGAAAGGACAGACCGTGATGTGTGGAAGCGGGTCAGTGAGCTTCTAGTTAGCAACAGGAGCAGATGAACTGCCAACCACGTCAAGTCCGTCCCTATAAACCTACAGAGGAGGCGGCGACGGGTTTATACCCAGCGCATTACTGTCCAGGTGACACAGCCACTGTATGTGTCACAGGCTCTCCTGCAGCGCGTAGTCGGCTCAGGGCTTTCAATGGTCGATAAATACAAAACATTGTGTTATTTGTATATATTGCCAATTTTATTTATCGTTCTGTTCACTGAAGCATTAAGGGTCATTTTACAGCAGCGATATAGCAGCATTATTTTTAACGGCTGTGCTTGCAAATGAGGAATTAATGGCCAATTACTTTTTCACATGCAATGTATTATTAATATTAATAATATTATATTCTCTTCCTATGCACCTATGTTTCAATCCTATCTATACACACCTTATCTGTTCTTCTACTAGGATTGCATCAATGGTGAGCGGTTTGATCCATCTTGTTTCTTTATTATTATTAATAATAATAATAACTATATCTCATATAGAGCTTTTCTCCCAATGGGACTCAAAGCGCGTCACAACACACACAGTCCCCTGCCCAGGGGAGCTTACAATCTATGATTTTGGTGTCTGAGGCACAGGGAGATAAAGTGACTCGCCCAGGGAGCTGACACTGGGAATTGAGCCAGGCTCCCCTGATTCACACTCACACTCAGTGTCTTTACTCACTGAGCCGCTCCTCCTCCCTCGGATAACTGCTGATAACGGCTACTGCCCCATCCCAGGCTGGCGTTGGCCCTGTTTTGCCTTTGTACTATTGCAATGATTATTATTTACACAGGCAAGATGAGACCAGCCAACCTACAGATCTATTATATTAACAATGCCTCATATATTAACCCCGTAGACCCCCAAGTGGCTAGGTAGTCAGGGTAAACCCATAACTCGCTGGACACTTTGCTGATTAAGGGGTTAAATCGGAGCGCGATTTATTCTCTTATTTATTTACTTTTTTAAACAAAGTCTGACACCTAAAGGTATTTATTTTTAATCAATGGGTTAGTATTATTATTATATTATTATTATTATTAGATACAGTGACACAATAAACTCACTCAACATAATGGCGGTCCCTGACTAGCAGACAAATGCTTTTCTGACGCACAAGGGGATCATGCAGTGAAATTATATAAAATAAATAAATGATTTGCACAGGCAAGTACACTCCTGCAGGTTAAGAAAAGACCAAAGACAAATCTAAGCTGTACAATATACAGGTTTAATTGACCAGACTTATTACACGTGCTGTAGGGAGAATTTAGCACAGGAACACACACACACACGTGTGCATCCACACGTCTCACGTCTGCTCCGGACTTATCACTATTGTAACGAGCGCTTTTGATCGGAATCTCCCAGGAGAAAACAGCACCGTATTTAGGAAACGTCCCGTTGCCGACATCGTTTGGAGTTCAGATCCTCTCCATGAACGGCGAAGGAACTCATCAAAGGGATCATTTTCCAAACTCTTCCAGCCGCAATACCACAAATTATTATTATTATTATTATTATTATTATTATCGTTAATCAGAGGCAGAGTTAGCACTTCTGGAATCGCTTGCAATGTGTGGGTTCCCGATGTCACCCTATCGTTTCCAAATCCGGAATGGTTCTCCCCTACTTAACGCGGCCTGTAGCACCAAGCTTGGGTCGCCAAGCTGAGAAGGGTGGGTGGGTCAGTATGTAGCTATAAGGAACAAAAGACTATACGTGTTCAATAGGAGACAGGAAGCTGCGACACTCAACATTTATACCTAGAGTCCATTAGCCATGTAACATCCTTCTGTTATTGCAGACATGGTGCCTATTAGACCAGGGGTGTTCAACTCCAGTCGTCAAGCCAACCCCCCCAACAGGTCAGGTTTTCAGGATATCCCAGCTTCAGCACAGGTGGCTTATCTTTGATTGAGCCACCTGTGCTGAAGCAGGGACTGATTGAGCCACCTGTGCTGAAGCTGGGGCTTATTGAGCCACCTGTGCTGAAGCAAGGATATCCTGAAAACCTGACTTGTTTGGGGGGTGGAGGCCTGGAGTTGAGCACACCTCTATTTGACTCTTGGTATCCTTCCTTATTGCGTGAGCCACTCAGTACCGGGCCCAGTAGCCTGTGCTGGCAGCCAGCCCTTGCCCATTTTTTCTTGGATAACTCTGGATAGTGCAATTCTTTTGCACCCAATTTCACTCGATTTTTTTTTTGCAGCCGGGACAAGAAACCGTGACTGCAGGGTCACCTACAGAACGTGGTGACATCTGATGACATTGTAGCTTTCTATTGGCCGCTAGAGTGAGGCTTACCCTGGTGACTATGTATTTCTAACCATGTATTATTTGTCATCTTAACTCTGTGCCCAGGACAGACGTGACAACGAGAGGTAACTCTCACTGTATTACTTCCTGGTAACGCATTTCATAAATAAATAATGTGGGGGGGGGGGGGGGGTTGAGGGGGAGGCACCATACCACCACACCACACATTGTCTCAGAGGGACCCCCTGATTCAGGTAATAGAATACAAACACCCCTGCCCAGATTAGGCCCTTAAAGCTGCAGTTCAGGCAATATCCTGCATGTGTGTGTTTTTTTTTTTAAATAAATCAGTTCTGTAGTAAGAAGAAATAATTTTAGCATTTTTGTGTTTAAAAAAAAAACAACAACTTTGAAAGACCAATTTTCTTGTATTCTATTTTAACAAGCATGCTTGTTCCTATAGCAACCATTTACATTCCCCATATTTAAAGATGTCGCCAAACTTTGCCGATCAATAGACAGAGAATGAATTGACCGGCAGCTATGCAGGTTTTTAGGTAAGTAAAGATTGCCCACATGAAACTATTGAAGTTTAAAAAAAAAACGGGAGCCTGAACTGCATCTTTAAGAGGCAGATCCGGAGTGTGTGAGGCCGAGTGTGCCTGTGTGCCTGTGTGCCTGTGTGCCTGTGTGCCTGTGTGCCTGTGTGCCTGTGTGCCTGTGTGCCTGTGTGCCTGTGTGCCTGTGTGCCTGTGTGCCTGTGTGCCGTGTTTGGTTACGATATGAGAACTCTAGATGAATCTGCACATTACTGGATTAAACAGGTATCTATCTACCTGCTCAGAACTGGGTCACGCACTGCCTGAGAGCCTGTAAGGTTACGGCCGTGTGAGGCTCTGCCCGGCTGCTGGGATGCAGAACATACAAACATCCCTTTTTGGCACCAGGCTTTCTGGTTTATACCGGCAACAAGATCCATGAATACTGTGAGCCGAGACAGGATGTGATAGGAATATAATAAAGGGTAAAAAGCAGTGTAAACCTTTGTAGTGGGTATAGCATAACAGAACAAACATAAACCCCTTCAGTGCCTGAAAGCAACCCACATATTGTGATGTCGCGCACATTTTACCTTGGAGACCCTGCGGTTACCGGTTTAGTTGCCGCTGTTCCTCTCTGGGTTTTCAAAGATGGCGCCCACGGTCATCCAATAGAAAGCCACAACGTCATTCCTCCTGGAGACGTGGCGCCTTCATATTGGCCCACAAGTCCCATGGGATTTAGTGGCCATTTTGATTTCCCTAGTCGGATCAGAAATAGCGGCAACTAGAGCGGTAAGTGCCGCGGGAGACCGGGCTATTTACACCTTGTTACCAGGATCATTCATTGAGCAAAACAGGGTAGAGAAATGAATGGTAGTTTATTCGGGTTTAAATCCGCATACACACGGTGCAACACAAAATACAGACAAAAAGACGCACTTCCTGGGCCTGGGGGCGAAAACCAGACTTTCCGCGCTGCGCGGCACGGGAAAGGGAACACATGCTGTCTCTTTATTTCTGCCTTATTTCCCCACACACTCTCCCTGGGACTCAGTTTGGACTCTCCTATATACTGTTTGTGGGTAGGGTTGCCAGGTGCCCGGTACGGAACCGGACAGGCCGGTATTTGGTTACTAGGGTTGCCAGGTGCCCGGTACGGAACCGGACAGGCCGGTATTTGGTTACTAGGGTTGCCAGGTGCCCGGTACGGAACCGGACAGGCCGGTATTTGGTTACTAGGGTTGCCAGGTGCCCGGTACGGAACCGGACAGGCCGGTATTTGGTTACTAGGGTTGCCAGGTGCCCGGTACGGAACCGGACAGGCCGGTATTTGGTTACTAGGGTTGCCAGGTGCCCGGTACGGAACCGGACAGGCCGGTATTTGGTTACTAGGGTTGCCAGGTGCCCGGTACGGAACCGGACAGGCCGGTATTTGGTTAGTAGGGTTGCCAGGTGCCCGGTACGGAACCGGACAGGCCGGTATTTGGTTACTAGGGTTGCCAGGTGCCCGGTACGGAACCGGACAGGCCGGTATTTGGTTACTAGGGTTGCCAGGTGCCCGGTACGGAACCGGACAGGCCGGTATTTGGTTACTAGGGTTGCCAGGTGCCCGGTATGGAACCGGACAGGCCGGTATTTGGTTACTAGGGTTGCAAGGTGCCCGGTATGGAACCGGACAGGCCGGTATTTGGTTACTAGGGTTGCCAGGTGCCCGGTACGGAACCGGACAGGCCGGTATTTGGTTACTAGGGTTGCCAGGTGCCCGGTACGGAACCGGACAGGCCGGTATTTGGTTACTAGGGTTGCCAGGTGCCCGGTATGGAACCGGACAGGCCGGTATTTGGTTACTAGGGTTGCCAGGTGCCCGGTATGGAACCGGACAGGCCGGTATTTGGTTACTAGGGTTGCCAGGTGCCCGGTACGGAACCGGACAGGCCGGTATTTGGTTACTAGGGTTGCCAGGTGTCCGGTACGGAACCGGACAGGCCGGTATTTGGTTACTAGGGTTGCCAGGTGCCCGGTATGGAACCGGACAGGCCGGTATTTGGTTACTAGGGTTGCCAGGTGCCCGGTATGGAACCGGACAGGCCGGTATTTGGTTACTAGGGTTGCCAGGTGCCCGGTATGGAACCGGACAGGCCGGTATTTGGTTACTAGGGTTGCCAGGTGCCCGGTATGGAACCGGACAGGCCGGTATTTGGTTACTAGGGTTGCCAGGTGCCCGGTATGGAACCGGACAGGCCGGTATTTGGTTACTAGGGTTGCCAGGTGTCCGGTATGGAACCGGACAGGCCGGTATTCGGTTACTAGGGTTGCCAGGTGCCCGGTATGGAACCGGGCAGGCCGGTATTTGGTTACTAGGGTTGCCAGGTGCCCGGTATGGAACCGGACAGGCCGGTATTTGGTTACTAGGGTTGCCAGGTGCCCGGTATGGAACCGGACAGGCCGGTATTTGGTTACTAGGGTTGCCAGGTGCCCGGTATGGAACCGGACAGGCCGGTATTTGGTTACTAGGGTTGCCAGGTGCCCGGTATGGAACCGGACAGGCCGGTATTTGGTTACTAGGGTTGCCAGGTGTCCGGTATGGAACCGGACAGGCCGGTATTCGGTTACTAGGGTTGACAGGTGCCCGGTATGGAACCGGGCAGGCCGGTATTTGGTTACTAGGGTTGCCAGGTGCCCGGTATGGAACCGGACAGGCCGGTATTTGGTTACTAGGGTTGCCAGGTGCCCGGTATGGAACCGGACAGGCCGGTATTTGGTTACTAGGGTTGCCAGGTGCCCGGTATGGAACCGGACAGGCCGGTATTTGGTTACTAGGGTTGCCAGGTGCCCGGTATGGAACCGGACAGGCCGGTATTTGGTTACTAGGGTTGCCAGGTGCCCGGTATGGAACCGGACAGGCCGGTATTTGGTTACTAGGGTTGCCAGGTGTCCGGTATGGAACCGGACAGGCCGGTATTCGGTTACTAGGGTTGCCAGGTGCCCGGTATGGAACCGGGCAGGCCGGTATTTGGTTACTAGGGTTGCCAGGTGCCCGGTATGGAACCGGACAGGCCGGTATTTGGTTACTAGGGTTGCCAGGTGCCCGGTATGGAACCGGACAGGCCGGTATTTGGTTACTAGGGTTGCCAGGTGCCCGGTATGGAACCGGACAGCCCGGTATTTGGTTACTAGGGTTGCCAGGTGCCCGGTATGGAACCGGACAGCCCGGTATTTGGTTACTAGGGTTGCCAGGTGTCCGGTATGGAACCGGACAGGCCGGTATTCGGTTACTAGGGTTGCCAGGTGCCCGGTATGGAACCGGGCAGGCCGGTATTTGGTTACTAGGGTTGCCAGGTGCCCGGTATGGAACCGGACAGGCCGGTATTTGGTTACTAGGGTTGCCAGGTGCCCGGTATGGAACCGGACAGGCCGGTATTTGGTTACTAGGGTTGCCAGGTGTCCGGTATGGAACCGGACAGGCCGGTATTTGGTTACTTGGGTTGCCAGGTGCCCGGTATGGAACCGGACAGGCCGGTATTTGGTTACTAGGGTTGCCAGGTGCCCGGTATGGAACCGGACAGGCCGGTATTTGGTTACTAGGGTTGCCAGGTGCCCGGTATGGAACCGGACAGGCCGGTATTTGGTTACTAGGGTTGCCAGGTGTCCGGTATGGAACCGGACAGGCCGGTATTCGGTTACTAGGGTTGCCAGGTGCCCGGTATGGATCCGGGCAGGCCGGTATTCGGTTACTAGGGTTGCCAGGTGCCCGGTATGGAACCGGACAGGCCGGTATTTGGTTACTAGGGTTGCCAGGTGCCCGGTATGGAACCGGACAGGCCGGTATTTGGTTACTAGGGTTGCCAGGTGCCCGGTATGGAACCGGACAGGCCGGTATTTGGTTACTAGGGTTGCCAGGTGCCCGGTATGGAACCGGACAGGCCGGTATTTGGTTACTAGGGTTGCCAGGTGTCCGGTATGGAACCGGACAGGCCGGTATTCGGTTACTAGGGTTGCCAGGTGCCCGGTATGGAACCGGACAGGCCGGTATTCGGTTACTAGGGTTGCCAGGTGCCCGGTACGGAACCGGACAGGCCGGTATTTGGTTAGTAGGGTTGCCAGGTGCCCGGTACGGAACCGGACAGGCCGGTATTTGGTTACTAGGGTTGCCAGGTGCCCGGTACGGAACCGGACAGGCCGGTATTTGGTTACTAGGGTTGCCAGGTGCCCGGTATGGAACCGGACAGGCCGGTATTTGGTTACTAGGGTTGCCAGGTGCCCGGTATGGAACCGGACAGGCCGGTATTTGGTTACTAGGGTTGCAAGGTGCCCGGTATGGAACCGGACAGGCCGGTATTTGGTTACTAGGGTTGCCAGGTGCCCGGTACGGAACCGGACAGGCCGGTATTTGGTTACTAGGGTTGCCAGGTGCCCGGTATGGAACCGGACAGGCCGGTATTTGGTTACTAGGGTTGCCAGGTGTCCGGTATGGAACCGGACAGGCCGGTATTCGGTTACTAGGGTTGCCAGGTGCCCGGTATGGAACCGGGCAGGCCGGTATTTGGTTACTAGGGTTGCCAGGTGCCCGGTATGGAACCGGACAGGCCGGTATTTGGTTACTAGGGTTGCCAGGTGCCCGGTATGGAACCGGACAGGCCGGTATTTGGTTACTAGGGTTGCCAGGTGCCCGGTATGGAACCGGACAGCCCGGTATTTGGTTACTAGGGTTGCCAGGTGCCCGGTATGGAACCGGACAGCCCGGTATTTGGTTACTAGGGTTGCCAGGTGTCCGGTATGGAACCGGACAGGCCGGTATTCGGTTACTAGGGTTGCCAGGTGCCCGGTATGGAACCGGGCAGGCCGGTATTTGGTTACTAGGGTTGCCAGGTGCCCGGTATGGAACCGGACAGGCCGGTATTTGGTTACTAGGGTTGCCAGGTGCCCGGTATGGAACCGGACAGGCCGGTATTTGGTTACTAGGGTTGCCAGGTGTCCGGTATGGAACCGGACAGGCCGGTATTTGGTTACTTGGGTTGCCAGGTGCCCGGTATGGAACCGGACAGGCCGGTATTTGGTTACTAGGGTTGCCAGGTGCCCGGTATGGAACCGGACAGGCCGGTATTTGGTTACTAGGGTTGCCAGGTGCCCGGTATGGAACCGGACAGGCCGGTATTTGGTTACTAGGGTTGCCAGGTGTCCGGTATGGAACCGGACAGGCCGGTATTCGGTTACTAGGGTTGCCAGGTGCCCGGTATGGATCCGGGCAGGCCGGTATTCGGTTACTAGGGTTGCCAGGTGCCCGGTATGGAACCGGACAGGCCGGTATTTGGTTACTAGGGTTGCCAGGTGCCCGGTATGGAACCGGACAGGCCGGTATTTGGTTACTAGGGTTGCCAGGTGCCCGGTATGGAACCGGACAGGCCGGTATTTGGTTACTAGGGTTGCCAGGTGCCCGGTATGGAACCGGACAGGCCGGTATTTGGTTACTAGGGTTGCCAGGTGTCCGGTATGGAACCGGACAGGCCGGTATTCGGTTACTAGGGTTGCCAGGTGCCCGGTATGGAACCGGACAGGCCGGTATTCGGTTACTAGGGTTGCCAGGTGCCCGGTACGGAACCGGACAGGCCGGTATTTGGTTAGTAGGGTTGCCAGGTGCCCGGTACGGAACCGGACAGGCCGGTATTTGGTTACTAGGGTTGCCAGGTGCCCGGTACGGAACCGGACAGGCCGGTATTTGGTTACTAGGGTTGCCAGGTGCCCGGTATGGAACCGGACAGGCCGGTATTTGGTTACTAGGGTTGCCAGGTGCCCGGTATGGAACCGGACAGGCCGGTATTTGGTTACTAGGGTTGCAAGGTGCCCGGTATGGAACCGGACAGGCCGGTATTTGGTTACTAGGGTTGCCAGGTGCCCGGTACGGAACCGGACAGGCCGGTATTTGGTTACTAGGGTTGCCAGGTGCCCGGTACGGAACCGGACAGGCCGGTATTTGGTTACTAGGGTTGCCAGGTGCCCGGTATGGAACCGGACAGGCCGGTATTTGGTTACTAGGGTTGCCAGGTGCCCGGTATGGAACCGGACAGGCCGGTATTTGGTTACTAGGGTTGCCAGGTGCCCGGTACGGAACCGGACAGGCCGGTATTTGGTTACTAGGGTTGCCAGGTGTCCGGTACGGAACCGGACAGGCCGGTATTTGGTTACTAGGGTTGCCAGGTGCCCGGTATGGAACCGGACAGGCCGGTATTTGGTTACTAGGGTTGCCAGGTGCCCGGTATGGAACCGGACAGGCCGGTATTTGGTTACTAGGGTTGCCAGGTGCCCGGTATGGAACCGGACAGGCCGGTATTTGGTTACTAGGGTTGCCAGGTGCCCGGTATGGAACCGGACAGGCCGGTATTTGGTTACTAGGGTTGCCAGGTGTCCGGTATGGAACCGGACAGGCCGGTATTCGGTTACTAGGGTTGCCAGGTGCCCGGTATGGAACCGGGCAGGCCGGTATTTGGTTACTAGGGTTGCCAGGTGCCCGGTATGGAACCGGACAGGCCGGTATTTGGTTACTAGGGTTGCCAGGTGCCCGGTATGGAACCGGACAGGCCGGTATTTGGTTACTAGGGTTGCCAGGTGCCCGGTATGGAACCGGACAGGCCGGTATTTGGTTACTAGGGTTGCCAGGTGCCCGGTATGGAACCGGACAGGCCGGTATTTGGTTACTAGGGTTGCCAGGTGTCCGGTATGGAACCGGACAGGCCGGTATTCGGTTACTAGGGTTGACAGGTGCCCGGTATGGAACCGGGCAGGCCGGTATTTGGTTACTAGGGTTGCCAGGTGCCCGGTATGGAACCGGACAGGCCGGTATTTGGTTACTAGGGTTGCCAGGTGCCCGGTATGGAACCGGACAGGCCGGTATTTGGTTACTAGGGTTGCCAGGTGCCCGGTATGGAACCGGACAGGCCGGTATTTGGTTACTAGGGTTGCCAGGTGCCCGGTATGGAACCGGACAGGCCGGTATTTGGTTACTAGGGTTGCCAGGTGCCCGGTATGGAACCGGACAGGCCGGTATTTGGTTACTAGGGTTGCCAGGTGTCCGGTATGGAACCGGACAGGCCGGTATTCGGTTACTAGGGTTGCCAGGTGCCCGGTATGGAACCGGGCAGGCCGGTATTTGGTTACTAGGGTTGCCAGGTGCCCGGTATGGAACCGGACAGGCCGGTATTTGGTTACTAGGGTTGCCAGGTGCCCGGTATGGAACCGGACAGGCCGGTATTTGGTTACTAGGGTTGCCAGGTGCCCGGTATGGAACCGGACAGCCCGGTATTTGGTTACTAGGGTTGCCAGGTGCCCGGTATGGAACCGGACAGCCCGGTATTTGGTTACTAGGGTTGCCAGGTGTCCGGTATGGAACCGGACAGGCCGGTATTCGGTTACTAGGGTTGCCAGGTGCCCGGTATGGAACCGGGCAGGCCGGTATTTGGTTACTAGGGTTGCCAGGTGCCCGGTATGGAACCGGACAGGCCGGTATTTGGTTACTAGGGTTGCCAGGTGCCCGGTATGGAACCGGACAGGCCGGTATTTGGTTACTAGGGTTGCCAGGTGTCCGGTATGGAACCGGACAGGCCGGTATTTGGTTACTTGGGTTGCCAGGTGCCCGGTATGGAACCGGACAGGCCGGTATTTGGTTACTAGGGTTGCCAGGTGCCCGGTATGGAACCGGACAGGCCGGTATTTGGTTACTAGGGTTGCCAGGTGCCCGGTATGGAACCGGACAGGCCGGTATTTGGTTACTAGGGTTGCCAGGTGTCCGGTATGGAACCGGACAGGCCGGTATTCGGTTACTAGGGTTGCCAGGTGCCCGGTATGGATCCGGGCAGGCCGGTATTCGGTTACTAGGGTTGCCAGGTGCCCGGTATGGAACCGGACAGGCCGGTATTTGGTTACTAGGGTTGCCAGGTGCCCGGTATGGAACCGGACAGGCCGGTATTTGGTTACTAGGGTTGCCAGGTGCCCGGTATGGAACCGGACAGGCCGGTATTTGGTTACTAGGGTTGCCAGGTGCCCGGTATGGAACCGGACAGGCCGGTATTTGGTTACTAGGGTTGCCAGGTGTCCGGTATGGAACCGGACAGGCCGGTATTCGGTTACTAGGGTTGCCAGGTGCCCGGTATGGAACCGGACAGGCCGGTATTCGGTTACTAGGGTTGCCAGGTGCCCGGTATGGAACCGGACAGGCCGGTATTCGGTTACTAGGGTTGCCAGGTGTCCGGTATGGAACCGGACAGGCCGGTATTTGGTTACTAGGGTTGCCAGGTGCCCGGTATGGAACCGGACAGGCCGGTATTCGGTTACTAGGGTTGCCAGGTGCCCGGTATGGAACCGGACAGGCCGGTATTCGGTTACTAGGGTTGCCAGGTGTCCGGTATGGAACCGGACAGGCCGGTATTTGGTTACTAGGGTTGCCAGGTGCCCGGTATGGAACCGGACAGGCCGGTATTTGGTTACTAGGGTTGCCAAGTGACCGGTATGGAACCGGACAGGCCGGTATTTGGTTACTAGGGTTGCCAGGTGCCCGGTATGGAACCGGACAGGCCGGTATTCGGTTACTAGGGTTGCCAGGTGCCCGGTATGGAACCGGGCAGGCCGGTATTCGGTTACTAGGGTTGCCAGGTGCCCGGTATGGAACCGGACAGGCCGGTATTTGGTTACTAGGGTTGCCAGGTGCCCGGTATGGAACCGGACAGGCCGGTATTTGGTTACTAGGGTTGCCAGGTGCCCGGTATGGAACCGGACAGGCCGGTATTCGGTTCCCCTGTCCGGCAAAATATGAGAGATACAGTAATACTGGACATGGGATAGAGCAGGCCTGCTGCTGCTGCTAGGGGGCTGGGCTGTTGCTGCTGTGTAATTCAGCCAATCAGGAGGTGACGGGAGCCTGGGGGGTGGGGCCAAAGAGCTGAGGAAAAGCATGCAGCACAGGTGAGGCTGTGTGTGTCTGTGTGTCTGTGTGTCTGTGTGTCTGTGTGTCTGTGTGTCTGTGTGTCTGTGTGTCTGTGTGTCTCAGTGTCCTGCCTGTGTGTGTGTGTCTCAGTGTCCTGCCTGTGTGTGTCTCAATGTCCTGCCTGTGTGTGTGTCTCATTGTCCTGTCTGTGTGTGTGTGTGTGTGTCTGTGTCCTGACTGTGGGTCTGTGTGTCTGTCTCAGTGTCCTGCCTCTGTGTGTGTCTCATTGTCCTGCCTGTGTGTGTGTCTCATTGTCCTGCCTGTGTGTGTGTGTGTGTGTCTCAGTGTCCTGCCTGTGTGTGTGTGTGTCTCAGTGTCCTGCCTCTGTGTGTGTGTGTGTGTGTGTGTGTGTGTGTATGTGTGTGTGTCTCAATGTCCTGCCTGTGTGTGTCTCAATGTCCTGCCTGTGTGTGTGTGTGTGTCTCAATCTCCTGCCTGTGTGTGTGTGTCTCACTGTCCTGCCCATGTGTGTCTCAATCTCCTGCCTGTGTGTGTGTGTCTCACTGTCCTGCCTGTGTGTGTCTCAATGTCCTGCCTGTGTGTGTGTGTCTCATTGTCCTGTCTGTGTGTATGTGTGTGTGTCTGTGTCCTGACTGTGGGTCTGTGTGTCTGTCTCAGTGTCCTGCCTCTGTGTGTGTCTCATTGTCCTGCCTGTGTGTGTGTGTGTGTCTCAGTGTCCTGCCTGTGTGTGTGTGTGTCTCATTGTCCTGTCTGTGTGTGTGTGTCTGTGTCCTGCCTGTGTGTGTGTGTCTCATTGTCCTGTCTGTGTGTGTGTCTCAGTGTCCTGCCTGTGTGTCTGTGTGTCTGTCTCAGTGTCCGGTGAACCGGACAGGCCGGTATTTGGTTACTAGGGTTGCCAGGTGTCCGGTATGGAACCGGACAGGCCGGTATTCGGTTCCTAGGGTTGCCAGGTGCCCGGTATGGAACCGGACAGGCCGGTATTTGGTTACTAGGGTTGCCAGGTGCCCGGTATGGAACCGGACAGGCCGGTATTTGGTTCCTAGGGTTGCCAGGTGTCCGGTATGGAACCGGACAGGCCGGTATTCGGTTCCTAGGGTTGCCAGGTGCCCGGTATGGAACCGGACAGGCCGGTATTCGGTTACTAGGGTTGCCAGGTGCCCGGTATGGAACCGGACAGGCCGGTATTCGGTTACTAGGGTTGCCAGGTGCCCGGTACGGAACCGGACAGGCCGGTATTTGGTTACTAGGGTTGCCAGGTGCCCGGTACGGAACCGGACAGGCCGGTATTTGGTTACTAGGGTTGCCAGGTGCCCGGTATGGAACCGGACAGGCCGGTATTTGGTTACTAGGGTTGCCAGGTGTCCGGTATGGAACCGGACAGGCCGGTATTTGGTTACTAGGGTTGCCAGGTGCCCGGTATGGAACCGGGCAGGCCGGTATTTGGTTACTAGGGTTGCCAGGTGCCCGGTATGGAACCGGACAGGCCGGTATTTGGTTACTAGGGTTGCTAGGTGCCCGGTATGGAACCGGACAGGCCGGTATTTGGTTACTAGGGTTGCCAGGTGCCCGGTATGGAACCGGACAGGCCGGTATTTGGTTACTAGGGTTGCCAGGTGCCCGGTATGGAACCAGACAGGCCGGTATTTGGTTACTAGGGTTGCCAGGTGCCCGGTATGGAACCGGACAGGCCGGTATTTGGTTACTAGGGTTGCCAGGTGTCCGGTATGGAACCGGATAGGCCGGTATTTGGTTACTAGGGTTGCCAGGTGCCCGGTATGGAACCGGACAGGCCGGTATTTGGTTACTAGGGTTGCCAGGTGCCCGGTATGGAACCGGACAGGCCGGTATTTGGTTACTAGGGTTGCCAGGTGCCCGGTATGGAACCGGACAGGCCGGTATTTGGTTACTAGGGTTGCCAGGTGCCCGGTACGGAACCGGACAGGCCGGTATTTGGTTACTAGGGTTGCCAGGTGCCCGGTACGGAACCGGACAGGCCGGTATTTGGTTAGTAGGGTTGCCAGGTGCCCGGTACGGAACCGGACAGGCCGGTATTTGGTTACTAGGGTTGCCAGGTGCCCGGTATGGAACCGGACAGGCCGGTATTTGGTTACTAGGGTTGCCAGGTGCCCGGTATGGAACCGGACAGGCCGGTATTTGGTTACTAGGGTTGCCAGGTGCCCGGTATGGAACCGGACAGGCCGGTATTTGGTTACTAGGGTTGCCAGGTGTCCGGTATGGAACCGGACAGGCCGGTATTTGGTTACTAGGGTTGCCAGGTGCCCGGTATGGAACCGGACAGGCCGGTATTTGGTTACTAGGGTTGCCAGGTGCCCGGTATGGAACCGGACAGGCCGGTATTTGGTTACTAGGGTTGCCAGGTGCCCGGTATGGAACCGGACAGGCCGGTATTTGGTTCCCCTGTCCGGCAAAATATGAGAGATACAGTAATACTGGACATGGGATAGAGCAGGCCTGCTGCTGCTGCTAGGGGGCTGGGCTGTTGCTGCTGTGTAATTCAGCCAATCAGGAGGTGACGGGAGCCTGGGGGGTGGGGCCAAAGAGCTGAGGAAAAGCATGCAGCACAGGTGAGGCTGTGTGTGTCTGTGTGTCTGTGTGTCTGTGTGTCTGTGTGTCTGTGTGTCTGTGTGTCTGTGTGTCTGTGTGTCTGTGTGTCTGTGTGTCTGTGTGTCTGTGTGTCTGTGTGTCTGTGTGTCTGTGTCCTGCCTGTGTGTGTGTGTCTCAGTGTCCTGCCTGTGTGTGTCTCAATGTCCTGCCTGTGTGTGTGTCTCATTGTCCTGTCTGTGTGTGTGTGTGTGTCTGTGTCCTGACTGTGGGTCTGTGTGTCTGTCTCAGTGTCCTGCCTCTGTGTGTGTCTCATTGTCCTGCCTGTGTGTGTGTCTCATTGTCCTGCCTGTGTGTGTGTGTGTGTCTCAGTGTCCTGCCTGTGTGTGTGTGTGTCTCAGTGTCCTGCCTCTGTGTGTGTGTGTGTGTGTGTGTGTGTGTGTGTGTGTGTGTGTGTGTGTGTGTGTGTATGTGTGTGTGTCTCAATGTCCTGCCTGTGTGTGTCTCAATGTCCTGCCTGTGTGTGTGTGTGTGTCTCAATCTCCTGCCTGTGTGTGTGTGTCTCACTGTCCTGCCCATGTGTGTCTCAATCTCCTGCCTGTGTATGTGTGTCTCACTGTCCTGCCTGTGTGTGTCTCAATGTCCTGCCTGTGTGTGTGTGTCTCATTGTCCTGTCTGTGTGTATGTGTGTGTGTCTGTGTCCTGACTGTGGGTCTGTTTGTCTGTCTCAGTGTCCTGCCTCTGTGTGTGTCTCATTGTCCTGCCTGTGTGTGTGTGTGTGTGTCTCAGTGTCCTGCCTGTGTGTGTGTGTCTCATTGTCCTGCCTGTGTGTTTCTCATTGTCCTGCCTGTGTGTGTGTGTCTCATTGTCCTGCCTGTGTGTGTGTGTCTCAGTGTCCTGCCTGTGTGTGTCTCAATGTCCTGCCTGTGTGTGTGTGTCTGTGTCCTGCCTGTGTGTGTGTGTGTGTGTGTGTGTGTCTCAGTGTCCTGCCTGTGTGTGTGTCTCAGTGTCCTGCCTGTGTGTCTGTGTGTCTCAGTGTCCTGCCTGTGTGTGTGTCTCAGTGTCCTGCCTGTGCGTGTGTGTCTCAGTGTCCTGCCTGTGTGTGTGTCTCAGTGTCCTGCCTGTGTGTGTCTCAGTGTGTGTCTGTCTATCTGTGTCCTGTCTGTATATGTGTGTCTCAGTGTCCTGCCTGTGTGTGTGTCTGTGTGTCTGTGTGTGTCTGTGTGTGTGTGTGTCTATGTCTCAGTGTGTGTGTGTGTGTGGTGACAGTACATACAGTACTGACAACTTTGCTTAATTGCTCACTCACCCTCACTTTTCTTTTCCTATACTAACAGTCTTCCTATTTTCAAGATCTATTAAAAATAACCAGCATTGTAAATTCTCAGAAAGGCTCCATAACTTAGTGTGTGTCTCAGTGTCCTGCCTGTGTGTGTGTGTGTGTGTGTGTGTGTGTGTGTGTGTGTGTGTGTCTGTGTGTGTGTCTGTGTGTGTGTGTGTGTGTGTGTGTGTGTGTGTGTGTGTGTCTGTGTGTGTGTGTCTGTGTGTGTATATGTCTCAGTGTGTGTGTGGTGACAGTACATACAGTACTGACAACTTTGCTTAATTGCTCACTCACCCTCACTTTTCTTTTCCTATACTAACAGTCTTCCTATTTTCAAGATCTATTAAAAATAACCTGCATTGTAAATTCTCAGAAAGGCTCCATAACTTAGCTCTCATCACAGCAGCATTGCAATCTCTGCAGCACCCTTACTTACATATCTCAGCTCTCATCACAGCAGCGTTGCAATCTCTGCAGCACCCTTACTTACTGATCTCAGCCCTCATCCCAGCAGCATTGCAATCTCTGCAGCACCCTTACTTACTGATCTCAGCCCTCATCACAGCAGCATTGCAATCTCTGCAGCACCCTTACTTACAGATCACCCCCAAGCAGGCAGAGCAGGTTACTTATTCAATGGCATGATTCAATATGCAATTTAAAGCTGGATTTTGAAGTCTAAATTTGAAAGCTACTGTACTGATAATGACAGAGAGAAGGGGGGGGGGGAGAGGATGAAGGGAGGGGGGAGGAGAGGATGGGGGAATGAGAGAGGATGAAGGGAGGGGGAGGAGGGGATGGGGGATGAGAGAGGATGAAGGGAGGGGGTGAGAGGACAAAGGGAGGTAGGAGGGTGATAAGACAAGGGGGGGAGAGAGAGAGGATGAAGGGAGGGGGAAGGAGGGGATGGGGGATGAGAGGATGAAGGGAGGGGGCGAGAGGACAAAGGGGGTAGGAGGGTGAGAGGACAAGGGGGGGGAGAGAGGATGACGAGGGGGTGCAACAATCTTGGAATTTGTGGGAGGAGCAGTAAGATCAGTATTGCTCGCCATGTACAGTATGACTGCCGGTCAGTTATTTATAAATGATCTGACCATTACGTCATTTGTTCTAAATTTCACTCCAATTTCACCAATTTGCACTATTTCATATTCTATTTCCTAAAACAATCCTCGGAAGGGCGCTCCCTCCCACTCCCTCTCACTCCCTCCCAAGACTCCTCCCCAGATTTTTTTACGAAATACAGTATAAATTGGTGCAAATTGGTGAATACTTGGAGTGAAATTTAGAACAAATGACATAAGTCAGGTAATTTATAAATACTGTAACATTCTTCCCCACCAACGATTCTCGCGCGTCGCACCTTTCACCATTCTGTCCAGTATTTTTGGACAAGCCACCTGGCTAACCTATTTGTGGGTCACCTTGGCACTAGCTGGGGGTACCCCCCTTAACCCAGGGATTCCCTCAGCTCAAGGGACACACATTTATCCCTGTGCCTCATTCTCCTTTCCGCGTTGTGCTGAAGCAGGGCAGCCTAGTGGTGAGCCGCGGTTACGTTTTCAAGGGGAGGTAATGCCGGGACAATGTGCCTACATGTATCCGAGAATCTGGCATTGTTCCCTGACACATTTATTGGGGAACCGGTAACTCTGCACCCCAACCTCCTAGGCACATTCGGACAATGGTTCCTCCGCAACCCCCCCCTTGAAACTCATACCCCAGCAACCCCCGCTCGCTGGCGTGCCCGGAAAGGGAAAAACACGAAAAATGGTTTTATTACACAAAGTACAATGCAACAATACAATGTTACTGGGCCCAAGAGCTAACTCTCTGGGACCCTTATACTCGGGCCAGGGGTAACCAGGTGGGCTTGACCTTTTTTATGCAGCCTGGTCGCCCCCTCCCCGGTCACAGTAAGTGTCTCAGGACGTGGTGGAACTTCAAATACTGTAAAAATAATCAATATGAACGAAATAAAGAAAAAAAAAAACAGGTTTGGACGGGATTGCTGATCAAGTAATGCCACAAGATCTGGCACTTTGGGGACCCCATAACATCAACTGGGAACTATAATTGTATGTTTGTGTCTGTGTGTGTGTATGTATGTGTGTATATTTGTATGTGTGTACATATCCAGAGTTGTCCCACCTTGACATTATTGACAGGGAAAGGTTGTACCCCTGATCCCACCAGCATATTTGTGCAGTGTATATATATAATGTATGAGCAAGGTGCTGCCCAGGGTCAAAAATGCATATATGTCAAATGTATCTTTTATAGGCCTTACTATGGAACATTTCATTTACAAGATATATATATCCTGGGCCCCTATTACTTTTAAAATATAAGAATTCCGGATTACTTCTCTGTCGAAAGTTGCCTGTTTAAAGTTCACCGTAGTAACATTTCTCTCCTTTTTCTTCCCAGGATGTTGGAGATACTTTGGAAACATATCCGACCAACACAACACCTGTAGCACTGAAGATACCAGAAAACACATCTAGTTGAGTAAATCAAAGTGATTTTATGTGGCACCTGACACGGTGCCACTGATCTGGTTACACTTTCTTGCCACTCCAGACATCTTTCGGAGATCACAAGCTGTTGTGACCATTGTGTGGCTTTACCTAGTCCCACTTCTGTGCAGTGAAGACACACACTGAGACAACCAAAGGGCAGATACGTTCAGCAACAACACTGGACAGGAGCTTGGTTCACTCAGGAGAAATGCTGCACAGAGACAAAGAAAGTTTGATACTTCAATAGTTATTTAGGATTTATTTTTACTGTCCCTCCAGGGGAGGTTGAGATGCCGCGAGATCTCTGCAGATGATTGCTAACTGTTGACGTTGATACAGATGAACAGGTTGTTCTGTTGACCAAGGAGACACTCTTGGATATAAACAAGCCGTATTGACGTGACACTGTGTCTACATATCGTCCCATCGCATGACCTTTTGGATCACAGGACCTGTCTTCTGTTGGGACACGAGCCGCCTGAAATGGGTTCTGGATTGTCAACCGGAGCAGTAGTGGCCATTTCCTTTAACTGCGTCATTGCACTGCTTATCCTGATCTTGTTTATTATACTGTGTAAAGCCTGCAAGACCCCATCCTGCCCTAACTCCAGCCCTTCATCCGAGGCAGAACAGAAGAATGAGGAGAAGTATTTGCTACAGCCCTGAGAGTCAATATCTACTGCTCTAGAAAATATCCCGTAGATTGCACTATACCCGGTATAATCCACTTTCCTATAGAATGAATGGAGCATGCCACTTCCCAGTGTTGGTTCTAGTTAACATTTGGAAACAAATGAATACTTTCCGCCACTATTCCTGGCAATTAATTGTGTACAGGTAATGTCCGTGCTCCTGACCTGATTGGAGTCCTTCAAGTTACAGGAATGTGTAACTTACCATAGCACTGCACTTTCTTCCCTTTCGTTATTAAGTTGTGCCTGCAGGTGTTAGAAGAAGCGAATTGTGTTAACTCTTCCACTGCATACTAATGACAGTAAAATAAATGTGAGCAACGGCGTTATGAGAGGAGCCTATAGAAAAGATGAATCTTAAGAGGCTATCGTTTGTTTTCCATGTAAAGAACGCAAACAAAAAAAGTGCACAATTTCTCCGTACATGTCTATATTATGTCTTCCTTTCTACAACCGCCTGTGGCTTCAATTCCAGGCTGGGCACTGACAATGAAATATTGCTACCTGCAGGACTGGTCACCAAGAGGAAAGGACATGATGTTTGCAAGAAGAGTTGTTCCTAACGCAGAACGTACGATGGACAGTTTATCTGCACTATTGCCTGGGTGTCCAAGGTTAGGGTCTTTCTTTCATGAACACTGTAGACCACCTATGGCCATGTGGCCCCAGATGGTGGTTGTTAGGGGCACTTGCTCTCTAGACTTGCAGCAGACTAGCAAGAGAAATCTGTTCCCCACCTCTGCTTTAGCAGGTGGACAGCAGGTAGCTTTATTAGTAGGGTACCAAGCAAATGTTCCTGGAAGCTTGAGATTTACGTAACATAAATCCCTGTCCGTTCACAGTCTTAGAAGAGCAATGGAAATCAATATTTGTGTGTGCTTCCAATTATTGCTGGCTCCCTTTAGGTAGCAGCTTGTTACAGTAGGTTTGCCAGCTAGATTCGAGCCGTACAGACGTATAGTATCTCCACTGAGAAAAGAGGATACTAAATGTAGGTCTACATAATTATGTCCAGATCAGCTGGTTCTGGCTGACCTCACGCTATCTGATGGATCCCCATTGCTTTTGAGGTAACCAAGATGCGCTATGTATAGGCAGCATAACCAATGGTGCTGTAATGGCACCTGCACAGAGTAGCTGTAGTCGAGGTCCTGTAAAAAGACATGCAGTAAGTATACTGTGGCAGACGGAAATATAGACCAGTCAAAGTTATAGCCTAGTCTAGCCATCGTGCAGTAAGTATACTGTGGCAGATGGAAATATAGATGTCAAAGTTATAGCCTATTCTAGCCATCGTGCAGTAGGAATATGATGCAGAGCAGCAATAACAATGAACGGAGACGTTTTACCAGCTCTGAACACATTGGTCGGTGAGGGCTGGGGTGTCCTCTAGCCTGACATTGTTCTAGCACTGAATGTGTTAAAGTTCAGTCCCTCTAAAAATAGTCTTATTTATGCATAGATTTCTGTTATAATCTCTTTCCGTATCTTGTTCAGAATCTTTTAAATAAAAGCATTATATCACATAGACCTCCTCACTTTAGTGTTTCTTCTGTGGCAAGAGAAAGCACACCGTTTGTAACAGGCCTACAAAGCTACATACAGTATATATCTGGGATTGTGTAGCATGAAGAGGCACAGAAACCAATAGACGATAGAAAGGCCGTATAAAAAAACCTGTGTGTTGTGTAGGGGGGTCCGTTCTGCCCCTTCTAGAAATGGGAAAGTGTATATCAACATCTTCTTCTCTTGACTCACACTTTTACTCGTCGTAGCTTTTTAATAGATTAATGTATCTAATTATCATGGGATTTGATGAGTCCAGTGTCTGTTCGGGAAAAGGTCTCTAAATGGGGTAACCCGAGTATACTCCGAGCGACGTCAAATCAGCATTTTATTACTCGAATTCCCTGGATCGTACAAAAACTGTAGTCACCTCTGCTTAAAAAGGGCAAGATGGAGCTGGAGAAATCGCCCAGATGGGCAACGATAACTCACGGTATGTATCGTTTTCCTTATGAGGTAAGGCCAAAAAATAATTTACTATATTTACTAACCAGTAGAGCTGAGCAGATCCACCCAAATCCGTTTCCTGGACTTTCTCGCATTTTCCCGCTAAAATCAGTTTCAAGGTGTAAAATCCGTGGACGGATTTGGTCGGTTTTAATCCACGCGGATTCACCACAATCCGCCATTGGATACAATCCAGGGACGGATTTGTAGAATCCAATCAGCAGAGTCAGTAATCCATTGGCGGATTCTATAAGAAGCCGCCAACGGGTGGCCGAATCCGCGGATTGGATTCTACAAATCCGCCCACGGGTTGCGGTGTCCGCTGAGTGTACGGTTAATAATAATAATAATAATATCTGCAAAACGCGAATCTCCCTTTTTGAGATTGATCTGCTGCAATCCACGGACCAAAGAAACCGGAAGATCCGCTGCGGATCCAAATCCGCCAACAAAATGTGCTCATCTCTACGAACCAGTCTTCTGCTACCGATGTAGCTAACCTTATTGCCTCTGGTACCGTGCCACCTGACGGTGTTGGTCGCGGCTCCGGTGGATTACCACTCTGGGGTGTCCCATTCGGAAGCATGGACCCACTCCCCAGCAGCTTGATTGCGGCACACCCTGTCTCCGGCGCCCCAGACTTTTGCTTCTGTGACCACTGTGCCGGAGACAGTGAGTGTTGCTACCTCTGTATAAGGCATCTTCTGGTGTTGGAAGACGCCCTACAGCTCATTCAAGTCAGTGGACTGTGAGATGTCTTCCAGCTGCAGAAGGTGACTTATGGCAGAAAACCGCTTAGCAAATACCCCTCTAGATAATACATCGGGAACTGTTATTCACAAACTCACATTGGTGGGTGCGAGGAGCCGTATTGGTCCAAGAGAGAGTAAGATACTTCTTTGTAACTTTATCTATGAGAAGATGACATGGTAATATCGCCCAAATTACACGTCAAACTATGGTTAAAGAAATGATGACAGGAGCGGCCATCAATAACGAGACAAAGCGGGCACTTGGTCATGGTATGTGGATTTAAGGAAAAATAGAATGTAATTGTAAGCGAAGAAAAATTAATAAGACAAACAAATTACAAAAGAAAAACAGAAAGGAATAAATGTTGGGTCTACAGCTTATCTGGCCACTATATTTCCAGGAATGAAAATGGATGATCCAAGGCACTAAGGATTTTTCCAAAGATTCATTGTGTCAGAACAGCACGACGTTTCAACCTTCTCAGAGGTCTTTTTCAAGTGACTGGCATGGATGAAAATGGATGCCAGTCATTTGAAAAAGACCTCTGAGAAGGTTGAAACGTCGTGCTGTTCTGACACAATGAATCTTTGGAAAAATCCGTAGTGCCCTGGATCATCCATTTTCATTCCTGGAAATATAGTGGCCAGATAAGCCGTAGACCCAACATTTTAGCCCTGGATCATCCATTTTCATTCAAGTTTAGGATTCTTTTAGACAGGTTTCCCTGGAGCACCGGTAACTGCAAGTATCTTTACAATTTATTTGGTGTGCAACATTACAACTTGTTGTTCGCTATATTTCTAGGCCACGTTTTCAGCAATTGTACGTGGCTCAAGAAACCATATGGTTTGGCGAAAAGGACCAAAATCTTTTCATTTGGACCCGATGAGGTCATTTTTAAGTGTAGGGAGCCCCTTTTAAAAAAAATAAAACAACAACAACATTTTGTTGAGCTTTTCTCTAAATCTAAACATGTCATTTCTTTCCACAGATAATTTTTTTAGTAAGAATCGAATTTACCTACTTACTGCCAATAGGATCATACCTACAGTTTTAGGATTGTGGAAAAGGTCTCGTTTGCATCCTGTGCTATTGACAAAAACCATAGTTTTGTAATCTAAAGGAAATGTATCTGTGCGACAGTGGGAACACATTAAAGAACTTAGTACCAGAACATATTCATGGTTCTTCCGCACTTGACACAATGGGGTGAGCTCTCTTGTGATGTAACCCTGTGAAGGGGAGAAATGGAAGCCCTCTGAACTATGTTATATGGCATATAAAGCTCAACCCCCTTCTAACGCTGTGCTTGGGGTCCAAAGAATAACATCGCGCTATAAGCGGATAGCGTTAGAAATAATGTACAAGTGTATGCATTGTACACAAAGTATTTAAGATACCAATAATTGTGTTGTAAGGTTTTCATAAATATGAAAATTGGGAGCCATGATTGCATCGCGTTATAGGCGGATTTGTGTTGTAACGGATCGCGTTATAACGGGGTTGAGCGGTATAAGGAGGACCAGGTGGTGTTTCTGGTAAGATTGTAGCCATTTAACAATGTCTTGGGCATCCGCATAATCTGGAAAAATAGAGACGCAAACAAAAAAAATTACGGATTTAAAATATATGAACATATGTGTAATCACAACATGTCTAACCAAATCCAAGCAGGATTTTATGGGCGAGAACCACCCCAAACAGCCCTTCGCCTCTGTTATAAAAACATACTGCGCCTTTGCGGTGAGAGAGAATGAAATCCTTCGATTAAGAGGTGATGTTTTTCTTTGGGTTGCTGGCAGGCGAATAAAGTTTTATTTTTGTCAATCAAGTCTTTTATGAGTTTGATTTATTTTATTTGCTCTCCGTAAAGTAAAGAGGACGATCTCCGTGTTCCTAGGGGTTCCTTGTAATGGTAAGTAAAATTGTTATGGGTATTGTTCATTTCGTTTGGTTCCCGGCTCTTATAGTGCCATCAAATAAAATATATTCTTTGAGACAAAGAGGCATATAAATGTAAAATATATGTTATTTTAGAAGATGCAAACTCACTTGGGTTGAAAATTCAACCTTTGGTATATTTTCTAAGATCAGCGATAGTGAAGCATAAATGAGTACTTCAGTATTAGGTAATACCTCTTTTTTATTTGGACTGACAATATTATCAGAGAAGCTTTCGAGAGTTCTCCCCCTTCCTCAGGACAAGCGATAAGAGAACAGGAGAAGCACCAATGAAATATAGAATGTTAGGAGAATTCCTCCCTTGACCCCAGCTGGGCGCCGAAGTCTAATCTGAGCAATAGTGTTGTTTTTTTCCAGCCCATAGAAATTTGGAGAAAAGAGAGTTTAGTTTCAATATATAGGACTTGCTGTATGCAGCAGTAAGTGAAGCATCTGCTCTGGATATCTACGTTTGGGAAATGATACCATTTTCATAGGAGCCATCCACACAAATAGTCAGAGCGGTAAAGTCTCCCAATCCTTAAATTCGCTTGTGATGTGGTTGATTATAGGTTTAAAATTCAGATTCGAAATACTTTTTATTGACAGGAATACACGGACCTAGATATTTGACGAGACCTTAAAAGTAATGATTGAAGATCGAATGGAGCTCGTTTCCTCTGTAAGCCAGAAAAATTGCAATTTTAGAACGATGTTATATCCGGAGAATCTGTGAAATCCCAGAACATCATCATAATCCTGGGAACACTAAAGCAATGGGTTAGACCAGGGGGGGCACAACTCAAGTCCTCAAGCTCCACCAACAGGTCAGGTTTTCAGGATATCACAGCTTCAGCACAGGTGGCTCAATCAGAGGCTCAGTCAAAGACTGAGCCGCCTGTGCTGAAGCAGGGACCGATTGAGCCACCTGTGCTGAAGCAGGGACTGATTAAGCCACCTGTGCTGAAGCAGGGACTGATTGAGGCACCTGTGCTGAAGCAGAGGTATCCTGAAATCCTGATGTGTGGGGGCACAGGGGGGCTTGAGGACTGGAGTTGCGCCCCCCTGGGTTAGTGATAAATAATAATGTCATCGGCATACCGTACAAAGCCAATTTTGGGATATTCGATCTGACTGTCAAGGAAAGAATGGCCTGAGAGCGAACAATAACAATAATGGCTCTGTAGCTCAATTGAAAAGGAGATGATATAATCTGCAACCCCTGTTCAATGGAAAAGAAGACGTAGAAACAGTTGAGCTTCAATAGCTTGAGTAAAGTGGCCAGTTGTGCCAGAGCGGTGTAATGAAAAGAACAAGTCATTCAAGGTGATTACAGTAGGAAGCTATTCCTGCATCGAGACATATTACACGAGCCTGACCGGGGTTTTTCTGTGGCCTTTCACAATTTGAGTCAGAAGAAAACAGAAATCACTTTTCAGATGTTTTTCTGCCTACATCAAAGGCTGGTTGATCAGAGGCCCGGCAAATCATGCCTGCACGCCGGGGAGAATTAGGGGACTACCGGTACCGAACTCCTGCAAACAAAACAACTGCATTTCGACACCAATATCCCACCTAAAACTTACACACAGAAAGATTCATGAGTGTGGGGCAAAGGGAACATGAAAAGTGGAAAAGCGGGGGACACTTTAACTTTTGCATGTTATGTTACCTGGCTCATGGTGCTATGTAGCTGCCAGGGACCCCACAGTTTCAGGGGTAACCAGATGTGCTTAACCTTTATTGTATAGCCGGGTTACCACCTACCGTCACAGGGGGTTTCATTGTAATGTATAATCTGTGTAACCCCCCTGTGTCTGCAAGCAACCCAGGATACTGCCCCCTAGCAGGGTTCTCTCTATATAGGACATGTGACTGTGGTAAGCCAGTAGGAAAGCTGGCGAAGGAGGAGGGACAGTGATAGAGAGAGGTGGTTAAGAGGAGGCGACAATGACAGAGGAAGTTAGTTCCAGCGGGACCCTGGAGGAGTTTAGGGAGCTGCTTGGATAGAGACTGCACAACTGAACCAGTGCATGCAGCAGAGACCAGCAGACCAGGACCTGACTTGGGCTGCGCTTATAGTGCCAGCTACGGCTACCGATGACATCTCCCGTCTCCGTAGCCCAAGCAAAAGTTGTAATTTGAGTTTGGGAGACGCTACAAGGGGACAAGAGCAAGGGGGAGGGCTGAAATGGAGAGGAGTTGTAATTTCTGTTTGTATGCTGAATTTACTTTACTTTTACTTTAAATTACGGGAGAATTTACTATTTTAAAGTTGTTCATATAGTGTGTTTCACTTGACAGACACACACACACACACACGCACACACAGACGCACACACGCACACACGCACACACACACACACACACACACACACACACAATCAGAGCCGCCAACAGAAATCATGGGGCCCAGGACAAATGAAAGGAGCAGCTCCCCCCCCCAACCCATAGCGCACCTACCACGGAAAAACTAATTTTAGCGCACAACTTTTACTTAACCCCACAATACATATAAAAATACACCCCCACCCCCCCAATACATATAAAAATACACCCCCACCCCCCCAATACATATAAAAATACACCCCCAATAATAAAACGCTGCACCCGGTGCCGGGTCTCTCCCTTCCGCCTCGCCGGTGTGAGAGGGAGGCCCGGCGCACACGAGCAGCCATTGTGGGACTGAGGTGCCTGCAGCGAGGCAGGACCGGCAGCAACTGCTGTGACCTGTAGCCGGGCCCCTGCCACCGCCAGCCCCCCGCAGTCCCTCCAGCCGCCGGGCTACCGCCACCCACCGGCCCCCCGCAGTCCGGTCATCTAATGGCCCCCCGCAGTTCTGCCAGCCGCCGGGCCCCCGCCACCACTCCCCCGCAGTCCCGCCAGCCACTGGCTCACCGCCCCCTCCCCCATCGCCAGCCACCGACCCCCCCCCCCCCCCCACCACACCGCCCTCCCCCCTGCAGCCACCGGCCCGACCTGTGATAATCCCCAAGGCAAGCCTGATTTGTATATGTATTTGGGGGTGTATTTTATATATGTATTGGGGGAGAGTGGGGTATATTTGTAGATGTATTGAGGTGGAGTGGGGTATATTTGTAGATGTATTGGGGGGGAGTGGGGTATATTTTTAGATGTATTGAGGGGGAGTGGGGTATATTTGTAGATGTATTGGGGGGGAGTGGGGTATATTTGTAGATGTATTGGGGGGGGTGGGGTATATTTGTAGATGTATTGGGGGGGAGTGGGGTATATTTGTAGATGTATTGGGGGGGAGTGGGGTATATTTGTAGATGTATTGGGGGGAGTGGGGTATATTTGTAGATGTATTGGGGGGAGGGGTATATTTGTAGATGTATTGGGGGGAGTAGGGTATATTTGTAGATGTATTGGGGGGGAGTGGGGTATATTTGTAGATGTATTGGGGGGAGTGAGGTATATTTGTAGATGTATTGGGGGGAGTGGGGTATATTTGTAGATGTATTGGGGGAGTGGGGTATATTTGTAGATGTATTGGGGGGAGTGGGGTATATTTGTAGATGTATTGGGGGGAGTGGGGTATATTTGTAGATGTATTGGGGGGGAGTGGGGTATATTTGTAGATGTATTGGGGGGAGTGAGGTATATTTGTAGATGTATTGGGGGGGAGTGGGGAATATTTGTAGATGTATTGGGGGGGAGTGGGGTATATTTGTAGATGTATTGGGGGGAGTGGGGTATATTTGTAGATGTATTGGGGGGAGTGAGATATATTTGTAGATGTATTGGGGGGAGTGGGGAATATTTGTAGATGTATTGGGGGGAGTGGGGTATATTTGTAGATGTATTGGGGGGGAGTGGGGTATATTTGTAGATGTATTGGGGGGGTGGGGTATATTTGTAGATGTATTGGGGGTGTGGGGTATATTTGTAGATGTATTGGGGGTGTGGGGTATATTTGTAGATGTATTGGGGGTGTGGGGTATATTTGTAGATGTATTGGGGGAGGGGTATATTTGTAGATGTATTGGGGGGGGAGTGAGGTATATTTGTAGATGTATTGGGGGAGGGGTATATTTGTAGATGTATTGGGGGAGTGGGGTATATTTGTAGATGTATTGGGGGGAGTGGGGTATATTTGTAGATGTATTGGGGGGAGTGGGGTATATTTGTAGATGTATTGGGGGGAGTGGGGTATATTTGTAGATGTATTGGGGGGGAGTGAGATATATTTGTAGATGTATTGGGGGGAGTGGGGTATATTTGTAGATGTATTGGGGGGAGTGGGGTATATTTGTAGATGTATTGGGGGGAGTGGGGTATATTTGTAGATGTATTGGGGGGAGTGGGGTATATTTGTAGATGTATTGGGGGGAGTGGGGTATATTTGTAGATGTATTGGGGGGGAGTGAGATATATTTGTAGATGTATTGGGGGGAGTGGGGTATATTTGTAGATGTATTGGGGGGAGGGGTATATTTGTAGATGTATTGGGGGGAGGGGTATATTTGTAGATGTATTGGGGGGAGTGGGGTATATTTGTAGATGTATTGGGGGGAGTGGGGTATATTTGTAGATGTATTGGGGGGGAGTGGGGAATATTTGTAGATGTATTGGGGGGAGTGGGGTATATTTGTAGATGTATTGGGGGAGTGGGGTATATTTGTAGATGTATTGGGGGGAGTGGGGTATATTTGTAGATGTATTGGGGGGAGTGGGGTATATTTGTTGATGTATTGGGGGGGAGTGGGGTATATTTGTAGATGTATTGGGAGGGCGTGGGGTATATTTGTAGATGTATTGGGGGAGGGGTATATTTGTAGATGTATTGGGGGGTGTCGGGTATATTTGTAGATGTATTGGGGGAGTGGGGTATATTTGTAGATGTATTGGGGGGGAGTGGGGTATATTTGTAGATGTATTGGGGGGAGTGGGGTATATTTGTAGATGTATTGGGGGGGAGTGGGGTATATTTGTAGATGTATTGGGGGAGTGGGGTATATTTGTAGATGTATTGGGGGGGAGTGGGGTATATTTGTAGATGTATTGGGGGGAGTGAGATATATTTGTAGATGTATTGGGGGGAGTGGGGTATATTTGTAGATGTATTGGGGGGAGTGGGGTATATTTGTAGATGTATTGGGGGGGAGGGGTATATTTGTAGATGTATTGGGGGGTGGGGTATATTTGTAGATGTATTGGGGGAGTGGGGTATATTTGTAGATGTATTGGGGGGAGTGGGGTATATTTGTAGATGTATTGGGGGGAGTGAGGTATATTTGTAGATGTATTGGGGGTGTGGGGAATATTTGTAGATGTATTGGGGGGAGTGAGATATATTTGTAGATGTATTGGGGGGGAGTGGGGTATATTTGTAGATGTATTGGGGGGAGTGGGGTATATTTGTAGATGTATTGGGGGGGAGTGGGGAATATTTGTAGATGTATTGGGGGGAGTGGGGTATATTTGTAGATGTATTGGGGGGAGTGAGATATATTTGTAGATGTATTGGGGGGAGTGGGGAATATTTGTAGATGTATTGGGGGGGAGTGGGGTATATTTGTAGATGTATTGGGGGGAGTGGGGTATATTTGTAGATGTATTGGGGGTGTGGGGTATATTTGTAGATGTATTGGGGGTGTGGGGTATATTTGTAGATGTATTGGGGGAGGGGTATATTTGTAGATGTATTGGGGGGGGAGTGAGATATATTTGTAGATGTATTGGGGGAGTGGGGTATATTTGTAGATGTATTGGGGGGAGTGGGGTATATTTGTAGATGTATTGGGGGGGAGTGGGGAATATTTGTAGATGTATTGGGGGGGTGGGGTATATTTGTAGATGTATTGGGGGGAGTGAGATATATTTGTAGATGTATTGGGGGGAGTGGGGTATATTTGTAGATGTATTGGGGGGGTGGGGTATATTTGTAGATGTATTGGGGGGGAGTGGGGTATATTTGTAGATGTATTGGGGGGGAGTGGGGTATATTTGTAGATGTATTGGGGGGGAGTGGGGTATATTTGTAGATGTATTGGGGGAGTGGGGTATATTTGTAGATGTATTGGGGGGAGTGGGGTATATTTGTAGATGTATTGGGGGGAGTGAGATATATTTGTAGATGTATTGGGGGGGGGTGGGGTATATTTGTAGATGTATTGGGGGGAGTGGGGTATATTTGTAGATGTATTGGGGGGGAGTGGGGTATATTTGTAGATGTATTGGGGGAGTGAGGTATATTTGTAGATGTATTGGGGGGAGTGGGGTATATTTGTAGATGTATTGGGGGGGAGTGGGGTATATTTGTAGATGTATTGGGGGGGAGTGGGGTATATTTGTAGATGTATTGGGGGGAGTGGGGTATATTTGTAGATGTATTGGGGGGGAGTGGGGTATATTTGTAGATGTATTGGGGGGAGTGGGGTATATTTGTAGATGTATTGGGGGGGAGTGGGGAATATTTGTAGATGTATTGGGGGGAGTGGGGTATATTTGTAGATGTATTGGGGGGGAGTGAGGTATATTTGTAGATGTATTGGGGGGAGTGGGGTATATTTGTAGATGTATTGGGGGGGGTGGGGTATATTTGTAGATGTATTGGGGGAGTGGGGTATATTTGTAGATGTATTGGGGGGGAGTGGGGAATATTTGTAGATGTATTGGGGGTGTGGGGAATATTTGTAGATGTATTGGGGGGAGTGGGGTATATTTGTAGATGTATTGGGGGGGAGTGGGGTATATTTGTAGATGTATTGGGGGTGTGGGGTATATTTGTAGATGTATTGGGGGGAGTGGGGAATATTTGTAGATGTATTGGGGGGAGTGGGGAATATTTGTAGATGTATTGGGGGGGGGAGTGGGCTATATTTGTAGATGTATTGGGGGGGAGTGGGGTATATTTGTAGATGTATTGGGGGAGTGGGGTATATTTGTAGATGTATTGGGGGGAGTGGGGTATATTTGTAGATGTATTGGGGGGGAGTGGGGTATATTTGTAGATGTATTGGGGGGAGGGGTATATTTGTAGATGTATTGGGGGGAGTGGGGTATATTTGTAGATGTATTGGGGGGGAGTGGGGTATATTTGTAGATGTATTGGGGGGAGTGGGGTATATTTGTAGATGTATTGGGGGGAGTGGGGTATATTTGTAGATGTATTGGGGGTGTGGGGAATATTTGTAGATGTATTGGGGGGAGTGGGGTATATTTGTAGATGTATTGGGGGGGAGTGGGGTATATTTGTAGATGTATTGGGGGGGAGTGGGGAATATTTGTAGATGTATTGGGGGGAGTGGGGTATATTTGTAGATGTATTGGGGGGGAGTGGGGTATATTTGTAGATGTATTGGGGGAGTGGGGTATATTTGTAGATGTATTGGGGGGAGTGGGGTATATTTGTAGATGTATTGGGGGGAGTGGGGTGTGTTTTTGTAGATGTATTGGGGGGAGTGGGGTATATTTGTAGATGTATTGGGGGGAGTGGGGAATATTTGTAGATGTATTGGGGGGAGTGGGGTATATTTGTAGATGTATTGGGGGGGAGTGGGGTATATTTGTAGATGTATTGGGGGGGAGTGGGGAATATTTGTAGATGTATTGGGGGGAGTGGGGAATATTTGTAGATGTATTGGGGGGAGTGGGGTATATTTGTAGATGTATTGGGGGGGAGTGGGGTATATTTGTAGATGTATTGGGGGGGAGTGGGGAATATTTGTAGATGTATTGGGGGGAGTGGGGTATATTTGTAGATGTATTGGGGGAGTGGGGTATATTTGTAGATGTATTGTGGGAGTGGGGTATATTTGTAGATGTATTGGGGGGAGTGGGGTATATTTGTAGATGTATTGGGGGGAGTGGGGTATATTTGTAGATGTATTGGGGGGGAGTGGGGAATATTTGTAGATGTATTGGGGGGGAGTGGGGTATATTTGTAGATGTATTGGGGGAGTGGGGTATATTTGTAGATGTATTGGGGGGGAGTGGGGTATATTTGTAGATGTATTGGGGGAGTGGGGTATATTTGTAGATGTATTGGGGGGGAGTGGGGTATATTTGTAGATGTATTGGGGGGGAGTGGGGAATATTTGTAGATGTATTGGGGGGAGTGGGGAATATTTGTAGATGTATTGGGGGGAGTGGGGTATATTTGTAGATGTAGTGGAGGGAGTGGGGTATATTTGTAGATGTATTGGGGGGAGTGGGGTATATTTGTAGATGTATTGGGGGGAGGGGTATATTTGTAGATGTATTGGGGGGAGTGGGGTATATTTGTAGATGTATTGGGGGAGTGGGGTATATTTGTAGATGTAGTGGGGGGAGTGGGGTATATTTGTAGATGTATTGGGGGGAGTGGGGTATATTTGTAGATGTATTGGGGGGAGTGGGGTATATTTGTAGATGTATTGGGGGGGGAGTGGGGTATATTTGTAGATGTATTGGGGGGGTGGGGTATATGTGTAGATGTATTGGGGGGGAGTGGGGTATATTTGTAGATGTATTGGGGGGAGTGGGGTATATTTGTAGATGTATTGGGGGGAGTGGGGTATATTTGTAGATGTAGTGGGGGGAGTGGGGTATATTTGTAGATGTATTGGGGGGAGTGGGGTATATTTGTAGATGTATTGGGGGGGAGTGGGGTATATTTGTAGATGTATTGGGGGGGTGGGGTATATTTGTAGATGTATTGGGGGGGTGGGGTATATGTGTAGATGTATTGGGGGGAGTGGGGTATATTTGTAGATGTATTGGGGGGAGTGGGGTATATTTGTAGATGTATTGGGGGGAGTGGGGTATATTTGTAGATGTATTGGGGGTGTGGGGAATATTTGTAGATGTATTGGGGGGAGTGAGATATATTTGTAGATGTATTGGGGGGGAGTGGGGAATATTTGTAGATGTATTGGGGGGAGTGGTGTATATTTGTAGATGTATTGGGGGTGTGGGGTATATTTGTAGATGTATTGGGGGTGTGGGGTATATTTGTAGATGTATTGGGGGAGGGGTATATTTGTAGATGTATTGGGGGTGTGGGGTATATTTGTAGATGTATTGGGGGGGGAGTGGGGTATATTTGTAGATGTATTGGGGGGGAGTGGGGTATATTTGTAGATGTATTGGGGGGAGTGAGGTATATTTGTAGATGTATTGGGGGGAGTGGGGTATATTTGTAGATGTATTGGGGGGGAGTGGGGTATATTTGTAGATGTATTGGGGGAGTGGGGTATATTTGTAGATGTATTGGGGGGAGTGGGGTATATTTGTAGATGTATTGGGGGGGAGTGGGGTATATTTGTAGATGTATTGGGGGGAGGGGTATATTTGTAGATGTATTGGGGGGAGTGGGGTATATTTGTAGATGTATTGGGGGGAGTGGGGTATATTTGTAGATGTATTGGGGGAGTGGGGTATATTTGTAGATGTATTGGGGGGAGTGGGGTATATTTGTAGATGTATTGGGGGGGAGTGGGGTATATTTGTATATGTATTGGGGGAGGGGTATATTTGTAGATGTATTGGGGGGAGTGGGGTATATTTGTAGATGTATTGGGGGAGTGGGGTATATTTGTAGATGTATTGGGGGGAGTGGGGTATATTTGTAGATGTATTGGGGGGGAGTGGGGTATATTTGTAGATGTATTGGGGGGAGGGGTATATTTGTAGATGTATTGGGGGGAGTGGGGTATATTTGTAGATGTATTGGGGGAGTGGGGTATATTTGTAGATGTATTGGGGGGGTGGGGTATATGTGTAGATGTATTGGGGGGAGTGGGGTAAATTTGTAGATGTATTGGGGGGGAGTGGGGTATATTTGTAGATGTATTGGGGGAGTGGGGTATATTTGTAGATGTATTGGGGGGAGTGGGGTATATTTGTAGATGTATTGGGGGGGAGTGGGGTATATTTGTAGATGTATTGGGGGGAGGGGTATATTTGTAGATGTATTGGGGGGAGTGGGGTATATTTGTAGATGTATTGGGGGGGAGTGGGGTATATTTGTAGATGTATTGGGGGGAGTGGGGTATATTTGTAGATGTATTGGGGGGAGTGGGGTATATTTGTAGATGTATTGGGGGTGTGGGGAATATTTGTAGATGTATTGGGGGTGTGGGGAATATTTGTAGATGTATTGGGGGGAGTGGGGTATATTTGTAGATGTATTGGGGGGGAGTGGGGTATATTTGTAGATGTATTGGGGGGGAGTGGGGAATATTTGTAGATGTATTGGGGGGAGTGGGGTATATTTGTAGATGTATTGGGGGGGAGTGGGGTATATTTGTAGATGTATTGGGGGAGTGGGGTATATTTGTAGATGTATTGGGGGGAGTGGGGTATATTTGTAGATGTATTGGGGGGAGTGGGGTGTGTTTTTGTAGATGTATTGGGGGGAGTGGGGTATATTTGTAGATGTATTGGGGGGAGTGGGGAATATTTGTAGATGTATTGGGGGGAGTGGGGTATATTTGTAGATGTATTGGGGGGGAGTGGGGAATATTTGTAGATGTATTGGGGGGAGTGGGGAATATTTGTAGATGTATTGGGGGGAGTGGGGTATATTTGTAGATGTATTGGGGGGAGTGGGGTATATTTGTAGATGTATTGGGGGGGAGTGGGGAATATTTGTAGATGTATTGGGGGGAGTGGGGTATATTTGTAGATGTATTGGGGGAGTGGGGTATATTTGTAGATGTATTGTGGGAGTGGGGTATATTTGTAGATGTATTGGGGGGAGTGGGGTATATTTGTAGATGTATTGGGGGGAGTGGGGTATATTTGTAGATGTATTGGGGGGGAGTGGGGAATATTTGTAGATGTATTGGGGGGGAGTGGGGTATATTTGTAGATGTATTGGGGGGAGTGGGGTATATTTGTAGATGTATTGGGGGGGAGTGGGGTATATTTGTAGATGTATTGGGGGAGTGAGGTATATTTGTAGATGTATTGGGGGGGAGTGGGGTATATTTGTAGATGTATTGGGGGGGAGTGGGGAATATTTGTAGATGTATTGGGGGGAGTGGGGAATATTTGTAGATGTATTGGGGGGAGTGGGGTATATTTGTAGATGTAGTGGGGGGAGTGGGGTATTTTTGTAGATGTATTGGGGGGAGTGGGGTATATTTGTAGATGTATTGGGGGGAGGGGTATATTTGTAGATGTATTGGGGGGAGTGGGGTATATTTGTAGATGTATTGGGGGAGTGGGGTATATTTGTAGATGTAGTGGGGGGAGTGGGGTATATTTGTAGATGTATTGGGGGGAGTGGGGTATATTTGTAGATGTATTGGGGGGAGTGGGGTATATTTGTAGATGTATTGGGGGGGGAGTGGGGTATATTTGTAGATGTATTGGGGGGGTGGGGTATATGTGTAGATGTATTGGGGGGGAGTGGGGTATATTTGTAGATGTATTGGGGGGAGTGGGGTATATTTGTAGATGTATTGGGGGGAGTGGGGTATATTTGTAGATGTAGTGGGGGGAGTGGGGTATATTTGTAGATGTATTGGGGGGAGTGGGGTATATTTGTAGATGTATTGGTGGTGAGTGGGGTATATTTGTAGATGTATTGGGGGGGGTGGGGTATATTTGTAGATGTATTGGGGGGGTGGGGTATATGTGTAGATGTATTGGGGGGGAGTGGGGTATATTTGTAGATGTATTGGGGGGAGTGGGGTATATTTGTAGATGTATTGGGGGGAGTGGGGTATATTTGTAGATGTATTGGGGGTGTGGGGAATATTTGTAGATGTATTGGGGGGAGTGAGATATATTTGTAGATGTATTGGGGGGGAGTGGGGAATATTTGTAGATGTATTGGGGGGAGTGGGGTATATTTGTAGATGTATTGGGGGTGTGGGGTATATTTGTAGATGTATTGGGGGAGGGGTATATTTGTAGATGTATTGGGGGGAGTGGGGAATATTTGTAGATGTATTGGGGGGGGAGTGGGGTATATTTGTAGATGTATTGGGGGGGTGGGGTATATTTGTAGATGTATTGGGGGGAGTGGGGAATATTTGTAGATGTATTGGGGGGAGTGGGGAATATTTGTAGATGTATTGGGGGGAGTGGGGAATATTTGTAGATGTATTGGGGGGAGGGGTATATTTGTAGATGTATTGGGGGGAGTGGGGTATATTTGTAGATGTATTGGGGGAGTGGGGTATATTTGTAGATGTAGTGGGGGGAGTGGGGTATATTTGTAGATGTATTGGGGGGAGTGGGGTATATTTGTAGATGTATTGGGGGGGAGTGGGGTATATTTGTAGATGTATTGGGGGGAGTGGGGTATATTTGTAGATGTATTGGGGGGAGTGGGGTATATTTGTAGATGTATTGGGGGGGGGTGGGGTATATTTGTAGATGTATTGGGGGGGTGGGGTATATGTGTAGATGTATTGGGGGGGAGTGGGGTATATTTGTAGATGTATTGGGGGGAGTGGGGTATATTTGTAGATGTATTGGGGGAGTGGGGTATATTTGTAGATGTATTGGGGGGAGTGGGGAATATTTGTAGATGTATTGGGGGGAGGGGTATATTTGTAGATGTATTGGGGGGAGTGGGGTATATTTGTAGATGTATTGGGGGAGTGGGGTATATTTGTAGATGTAGTGGGGGGAGTGGGGTATATTTGTAGATGTATTGGGGGGAGTGGGGTATATTTGTAGATGTATTGGGGGGGAGTGGGGTATATTTGTAGATGTATTGGGGGGAGTGGGGTATATTTGTAGATGTATTGGGGGGAGTGGGGTATATTTGTAGATGTATTGGGGGGGGTGGGGTATATTTGTAGATGTATTGGGGGGGTGGGGTATATTTGTAGATGTATTGGGGGGGTGGGGTATATGTGTAGATGTATTGGGGGGGAGTGGGGTATATTTGTAGATGTATTGGGGGGAGTGGGGTATATTTGTAGATGTATTGGGGGGAGTGGGGTATATTTGTAGATGTAGTGGGGGGAGTGGGGTATATTTGTAGATGTATTGGGGGGAGTGGGGTATATTTGTAGATGTATTGGGGGGGAGTGGGGTATATTTGTAGATGTATTGGGGGGGGTGGGGTATATTTGTAGATGTATTGGGGGGGTGGGGTATATGTGTAGATGTATTGGGGGGGAGTGGGGTATATTTGTAGATGTATTGGGGGGAGTGGGGTATATTTGTAGATGTATTGGGGGGAGTGGGGTATATTTGTAGATGTATTGGGGGTGTGGGGAATATTTGTAGATGTATTGGGGGGAGTGGGGTATATTTGTAGATGTATTGGGGGGGAGTGGGGAATATTTGTAGATGTATTGGGGGGAGTGGGGTATATTTGTAGATGTATTGGGGGTGTGGGGTATATTTGTAGATGTATTGGGGGTGTGGGGTATATTTGTAGATGTATTGGGGGAGGGGTATATTTGTAGATGTATTGGGGGGGGAGTGAGGTATATTTGTAGATGTATTGGGGGAGGGGTATATTTGTAGATGTATTGGGGGGAGTGGGGTATATTTGTAGATGTATTGGGGGAGTGGGGTATATTTGTAGGTGTATTGGGGGGAGTGGGGTATATTTGTAGATGTATTGGGGGGAGTGGGGTATATTTGTAGATGTATTGGGGGGAGTGGGGTATATTTGTTGATGTATTGGGGGGAGTGGGGTATATTTGTAGATGTATTGGGGGGGAGTGGGGTATATTTGTAGATGTATTGGGGGGAGTGAGGTATATTTGTAGATGTATTGGGGGGGGGGAGTGGGGTATATTTGTAGATGTATTGGGGGGAGTGGGGTATATTTGTAGATGTATTGGGGGGAGTGAGATATATTTGTAGATGTATTGGGGGGGAGTGGGGAATATTTGTAGATGTATTGGGGGGAGTGGGGTATATTTGTAGATGTATTGGGGGGAGTGGGGTATATTTGTAGATGTATTGGGGGAGTGGGGTATATTTGTAGATGTATTGGGGGGGTGGGGTATATTTGTAGATGTATTGGGGGGAGTGGGGTATATTTGTAGATGTATTGGGGGGAGTGGGGTATATTTGTAGATGTATTGGGGGGAGTGAGATATATTTGTAGATGTATTGGGGGGGAGTGGGGTATATTTGTAGATGTATTGGGGGGGTGGGGTATATTTGTAGATGTATTGGGGGGAGTGGGGAATATTTGTAGATGTATTGGGGGGAGTGGGGTATATTTGTAGATGTATTGGGGGTGTGGGGTATATTTGTAGATGTATTGGGGGTGTGGGGTATATTTGTAGATGTATTGGGGGAGGGGTATATTTGTAGATGTATTGGGGGGGGAGTGAGGTATATTTGTAGATGTATTGGGGGAGGGGTATATTTGTAGATGTATTGGGGGAGTGGGGTATATTTGTAGATGTATTGGGGGGAGTGGGGTATATTTGTAGATGTATTGGGGGGAGTGGGGTATATTTGTAGGTGTATTGGGGGGAGTGGGGTATATTTGTAGATGTATTGGGGGGAGTGGGGTATATTTGTAGATGTATTGGGGGGAGGGGTATATTTGTAGATGTATTGGGGGGAGTGGGGTATATTTGTTGATGTATTGGGGGGGCGTGGGGTATATTTGTAGATGTATTCGGGGGAGTGAGGTATATTTGTAGATGTATTGGGGGGAGTAGGGTATATTTGTAGATGTATTGGGGGGGTGGGGTATATTTGTAGATGTATTGGGGGGAGTGGGGTATATTTGTAGATGTATTGGGGGAGTGGGGTATATTTGTAGATGTATTGGGGGGGTGGGGTATATTTGTAGATGTATTGGGGGTGTGGGGTATATTTGTAGATGTATTGGGGGGAGTGGGGTATATTTGTAGATGTATTGGGGGTGTGGGGTGTGTTTTTGTAGATGTATTGGGGGTGTGGGGTATATTTGTAGATGTATTGGGGGGAGTGGGGTATATTTGTAGATGTATTGGTGGTGTGGGGTATATTTGTAGATGTATTGGGGGGGAGTGGGGTATATTTGTAGATGTATTGGGGGTGTGGGGTGTGTTTTTGTAGATGTATTGGGGGAGTGGGGTATATTTGTAGATGTATTGGGGGGGAGTGGGGTATATTTGTAGATGTATTGGGGGGAGTGGGGTATATTTGTAGATGTATTGGGGGGAGTGGGGTATATTTGTAGATGTATTGGGGGGGGGTGGGGTATATTTGTAGATGTATTGGGGGGAGTGGGGTATATTTGTAGATGTATTGGGGGGAGTGGGGTATATTTGTAGATGTATTGGGGGAGTGGGGTATATTTGTAGATGTATTGGGGGGAGTGGGGTATATTTGTAGATGTATTGGGGGGGAGTGGGGTATATTTGTAGATGTATTGGGGGGGGTGGGGTATATTTGTAGATGTATTGGGGGGAGTGGGGTATATTTGTAGATGTATTGGGGGGGTGGGGTATATGTGTAGATGTATTGGGGGGAGTGGGGTATATTTGTAGATGTATTGGGGGGGAGTGGGGTATATTTGTAGATGTATTGGGGGGGGTGGGGTATATTTGTAGATGTATTGGGGGGAGTGGGGTATATTTGTAGATGTATTGGGGGGGAGTGGGGTATATTTGTAGATGTATTGGGGGGGGTGGGGTATATTTGTAGATGTATTGGGGGGGGTGGGGTATATGTGTAGATGTATCGGGGGGGAGTGGGGTATATTTGTAGATGTATTGGGGGGGAGTGGGGTATATTTGTAGATGTATTGGGGGGGGGTGGGGTATATTTGTAGATGTATTGGGGGGAGTGGGGTATATTTGAAGATGTATTGGGGGGGTGGGGTATATTTGTAGATGTATTGGGGGGAGTGGGGTATATTTGTAGATGTATTGGGGGGGGAGTGGGGTATATTTGTAGATGTATTGGGGGGAGTGGGGTATATTTGTAGATGTATTGGGGGGAGTGGGGTATATTTGTAGATGTATTGGGGGGGAGTGGGGTATATTTGTAGATGTATTGGGGGGAGTGGGGTATATTTGTAGATGTATTGGGGGGGGGTGGGGTATATTTGTAGATGTATTGGGGGGAGTGGGGTATATTTGTAGATGTATTGGGGGTGTGGGGTATATTTGTAGATGTATTGGGGGTGTGGGGTATATTTGTAGATGTATTGGGGGGAGTGGGGTATATTTGTAGATGTATTGGGGGGGTGGGGTATATGTGTAGATGTATCGGGGGGGAGTGGGGTATATTTGTAGATGTATTGGGGGGGAGTGGGGTATATTTGTAGATGTATTGGGGGGGGGGTGGGGTATATTTGTAGATGTATTGGGGGGAGTGGGGTATATTTGTAGATGTATTGGGGGGGGTGGTGTATATTTGTAGATGTATTGGGGGGAGTGGGGTATATTTGTAGATGTATTGGGGGGGGAGTGGGGTATATTTGTAGATGTATTGGGGGGAGTGGGGTATATTTGTAGATGTATTGGGGGAGTGGGGTATATTTGTAGATGTATTGGGGGGGGTGGGGTATATTTGTAGATGTATTGGGGGGAGTGGGGTATATTTGTAGATGTATTGGGGGTGTGGGGTATATTTGTAGATGTATTGGGGGTGTGGGGTATATTTGTAGATGTATTGGGGGGAGTGGGGTATATTTGTAGATGTATTGGGGGTGTGGGGTGTGTTTTTGTAGATGTATTGGGGGGAGTGGGGTATATTTGTAGATGTATTGGGGGGAGTGGGGTATATTTGTAGATGTATTGGGGGGGGTGGGGTATATTTGTAGATGTATTGGGGGGAGTGGGGTATATTTGTAGATGTATTGGGGGGGGGGAGTGAGGTATATTTGTAGATGTATTGGGGGGGTGGGGTATATTTGTAGATGTATTGGGGGGAGGGGTATATTTGTAGATGTATTGGGGGGAGTGGGGTATATTTGTAGATGTATTGGGGGGAGTGGGGTATATTTGTAGATGTATTGGGGGGGGTGGGGTATATTTGTAGATGTATTGGGGGGAGTGGGGTATATTTGTAGATGTATTGGGGGTGTGGGGTATATTTGTAGATGTATTGGGGGTGTGGGGTATATTTGTAGATGTATTGGGGGGAGTGGGGTATATTTGTAGATGTATTGGGGGGAGTGGGGTATATTTGTAGATGTATTGGGGGGGGTGGGGTATATTTGTAGATGTATTGGGGGGAGTGGGGTATATTTGTAGATGTATTGGGGGGGGTGGGGTATATTTGTAGATGTATTGGGGGGAGTGGGGTATATTTGTAGATGTATTGGGGGTGTGGGGTATATTTGTAGATGTATTGGGGGTGTGGGGTATATTTGTAGATATATTGGGGGGAGTGGGGTATATTTGTAGATGTATTGGGGGGGAGTGGGGTATATTTGTAGATGTATTGGGGGGGAGTGGGGTATATTTGTAGATGTATTGGGGGGAGTAGGGTATATTTGTAGATGTATTGGGGGGAGTGGGGTATATTTGTAGATGTATTGGGGGAGTGGGGTATATTTGTAGATGTATTGGGGGGTGTGGGGTATATTTGTAGATGTATTGGGGGTGTGGGGTATATTTGTAGATATATTGGGGGTGTGGGGTGTGTTTTTGTATGTATTGGGGGGTTAAGTAAAAGTTAGGCACTAAAAAAATAATTCCGTGGTACAGTAGGTGCGCTATGGGTAGGGGGGGGGGTCTGCTTCTTTCATTTGTCCTGGGCCCCATGATTTCTGTTGGCGGCCCTGATCTCACACACACAATCACACACAATCACAATCCACACACACACACAATCCCACACACACACACACAAAATCCCCCACACACCCACAATCTCCCCCCACACACACATAATCACAATCACACAGAATCCCAAACACACACACACACAATCCCCCCCCCACAAACACACACAATCCCCCACACATACACAATCCCCCCCACACACACACAATCCCACACACACAATCACACAATCCCACACACACACACACAAAATCCCACACACACACACAATCCCACACACACACACACAATCCCCCACACACACAATTCCACACACACAATCCCCCCCACACACACAATCACACACACTTACACAAAATCAATGAATCACACACAATCCCACACACACACACACAATCCCACACACGCAATCTCACACACAATCCCACACACACAATCTCACACACAATCCCACACACACACAATCACACACACACACACACACACACAATCACTCACAAACACACAATCACACAAAAACACACAATCACACACACAATCCCACACACACAATCACACAATCCCCCTCCCACACACACACATTCACACAATCAATCACACACACTCACAATCCCACACACACAATCACACAATCCCCCACACACACACAACCCCCCTCACACACACACACACACACACACACACAATCCCCCCCCTCACACACACACACACACACACAATCCCACGCCCCCCTCCCCTCTCCCTGCACTCACACACAGACATATTTCCCCTCTCCCTGCATCAGATCAGAAGCTATCTGATTGGTTACAGCCTGTCACATGAGGAGACTGTCTCTGTAAAAATCAAATTCTACTGACTACAGAGATTCATGTCTCTTCGTCGCTCCGTCGCTCCGTCGCTCCGTCGCTCCGTCGCTCCGTCGCCCCTACTATAAGCGCATGCTACAGATTCAATGCATTTGTTTTGAAGCGACGTTGCTGTCGCCGGCACTATAAGCGCAGCCTTACACAGAGCAAAGAAGAGAGACAGAGAACGCTGCACAAGAAGCCCAGCTGTGCAGGACTGTGCAGCAGGGTGTGAGTGGGCGAGCTACACTACAGAGGATATCTCCTGCAGCTATACTGCTACCAAAGTTCCTTTGTGAAGCACAGGCCTGCAACATACACACAATCTAATGAGCTCCAATGGGTGTGCCGTCACCCCCAACATATAGGTCGGTACCCCCAGGACTGGGAGGTCTAACAGTGATAGACTCTACAGTTCACTCCCGCAGCGATCATATAGTTATTGTATTTTATATGTGTAGCTATGTATGGTGATCCTACAGTTAAGGGTCGCAGTTTCAGCTTATATAAAACGCGTACGTTCATACATATAAAGCCCGTTATAATCCACCACAGTTGTGTTGTGTCCAGTTGCTCCGGCCCCACGCCATGTGTATCGCACTCTATAATACCTATACATAAATCCATAGGACTCTGGCCCCCACCTCAGTGACAGGTCCTATACTGTAGTCTGAGGGAATGAGGGGTTACACAAGAGTCCTTGTGTATGTAGCGTATGGGCATCTTAACGTAAAGTGTGCAAGAGGGGAATCCCATTGAAATGTACTTTGCACGGGCGTCCTAATACAGTGCCTGGTATGTGTAAGATGGGAGTAATCATATTGAAGTGTATAGTGTGTAAGTAGGGGACCCCCCATAGAGATGTATGGTATGTGTAGGAAAAGGTTCATCTGATTGAAGCGTATGGTGTGTGCGATGGGATGAAAATGGGTGAAATTCTTGGAATGAGAGATGGATGAGGGTTGTGTATTAATATGACTTTTCCAAGATAAAACATTAGGGTGTTTATCCAGCTACAAGAATAGAAATGCAGAATTCTCCAGGTAAAATATAAGTCCTAACCATCCAAGTGAATGTGTTTATCCAAGAACACAAGATGAAGCTTCTGCCTCACATGTTTACAGATACAGCAGGTATCACAAGGTTATGACTGACGCTGGAATCCACACGGAGCTTATATCCTCTCCAAGTGTTTCCTGAATGTCAAACAACCAGAGGCAGGACCCTTAATTAGCAAGACCAGGAACACGAGGCAAAACCTAACCTTAACCGTGTGGCGCAGGACTGTCTGGCAGCAAAAGGGTTTAACACAGCCACCCTAGGAAGTCTCATTTGCACTTTAGTTCCTCTGTCAGTCTGAGATTGAGGAGCTTCCAAGCAAATTAAAGAAACCTCCTTTGAAGGCACTCCATGTGTTGGTATATACTTATTCACACACCAAATATACTGTATATGCCCCTGATCATCATTTCCCGGATTCCCACTGCGTTTTTCATGTAGTACATATGTAGCCCCGGTCTATTTTCCTCATCTGAGAGCCCCCTTGCAGAGTGCCGAGGGATCGCGGGTGCCGCCGGAGGCAGTGACGGAGAGGATGCTATGAGCTGGCCAATCACAGAGCGGGGGCTTGCTTGTGATGGACCAATCTGAGCCGCGGGCGGTGACTGTGGATCTAGGACAGCCCGCAGGGGTGGGTTTAAGGAGAGCAGGAATTTCAGACCGGCCAATGGGAACAGCACCTATGGAGCTCATACTCAGCAATGGTTCCTACAGCCGGGCGGATGTCGTCCACAGAGATAGGCGCGTCTGTGTCTGGGAACAGACACCGTGTCTGGGATGAACAAAGGCCCCGCTTTTCGAGCGAACACCTCCCACACCTGCCGCCCATCCCCACTCTCACAATGTTCCCAAGCACTGCACCTCCCACCCCCCTCCCATGTGTGACACAACCCCAGATTTCTTTGTGTACCGGCTGCGGTAAGTGAATTACCAGCCCGGCACACAGGAGACACAGAAACACACGCATCACCATTTGTATTGAATACAGGGTCACATTCACACTGTAACAGGACGTTGTGGTCATCTTAACCAGAATAAGATGGATATGCAGCGGAAATCCAGTCAATTCAGCTCGACAGATCGGGGTAATGGCTGGGATTAACCTGTAATATGCCAGCCACATTGCTGCTACCATCACTTGTATTAGTTACGCCGGTATGGTGCATACAACATACAGACGGTACAGTGGGGTCACGATCAGCTGTGAACTTTCACTCTGTTGCTGTGTTCCAATCCCTTGCTGCGACCTTCACCAAGTCACCTTATTCCGCTGTGCATCACTAAACAAAAATTAGATTGTAAGCTCTTCAGGGCAGGGCTTCATTGTATGTACAGAGCTGTGTGTCCTGCATCACTTTATAAAGAGAACAAGACTCTTATATTAGTTACCACCGCACCTCGTCTGCTTATAGCTTTTCACATCTACAGTACTATAACCACTTAAGGATTAGCTAACCCCTTCAGGAATGAAGGGGTCACAGCCCAGAGAGCACAGGGTGATTGTGTGAACCAGTGGAAAATAACACGTTACACACACAATCTGCTACAGGACTTCGCTTTTTCATTACCGTGCTTTATAGCGACAGAGCTCTGCTCCTGGCTCTGTTATTATTGTATAGGAATTTACGTTGTATTAAATTAAATATACACTGGGTACAAGGGTATGTGATACAGACATGTTGGCTTCTATTCAATATGCAGTGAAGCCACTTTCTCCTTCTCGGGGAAGATTTCAGCTCCATTCTCCCAGCTTCTCCACAGGGAGAGGGAGCGGCTCAGTGAGTAAAAACACCAACTGGCACTGAGAGTGTGAAGCAGGGGAACCTGTGTCGGATCCTTGTAACCTTGGGGAAGTCACTTTATCTCCCTGTGCCTCAGGCACCAAAAACATAGATTGTAAGCTCCACAGGGCAGGGACTGTGTCTGCAAAATGTCTCTGTAAAGCGCCACGTAAAACTAGCAACGCTATACAAGAACAAGCTATTATTATTATTATTATTATTTAAATAGTTAAGCTTGAGTATGAGGAAACTAGGAATGAATGGGGCTCAGTCTTCTCTGACAGGGATATGTGGCTTGGTCTGTACTCTAAGGAGAGGTTGCAGAGTGGTGAGTTCTGAAGAAAAGTGCAGTAGACTCAACGCTCTATGGGTCCCAACCAGGCATCATCAGTATTCATGTGTCCTCATTCCCCTTGTGACAGGATCCGTCATCCGCGCCCCTCACGGCGCGCTCTCTACTCACCTACAGCCATGATCGGGTGCCCTGCCTCTGCTGCCTCCTGCAGCACATCTCACAGATCAACCATTGCCAGAGTACCTCCTAGGAGCGCGCGCGGCTCTCACTCAGCTTCTAATGCCACCTCCGCTGGCCCCGCCTCCAGGCTTCGCTCGCGCGGTGACATCACCGTCGCACAGCGCACACCCGCTATGCGCGGCACTCGCGCACATGTGCAAAGTCAATCTCATTCCACTGCAATATAGGATTCACCTGTGTTTTCCACCAGCCAACCACAGCCAAGCTTACTAGGGAGCATGCTCCCTCCTCATTGGACTGTTCTGCCTTACATGCTCAGCCTGCCCTCTGGCACATTGGCTGAGCATAACCTTGCTTACAGTATGTGCGCTGTGTTCACTGCAGTTCTGGCTCCTGTCTGAGCCTGGCCTGTCTTGTCCTGTGTTGCCTGACCTTGCTTGCTTTTGGATTCCGCACCTCTCCGCTCCTGACCCTGGCTTACCCACGACGATCCGCACCTCTCCGCTCCTGACCCCGGCTTACCCACGACGATCCGCACCTCTCCGCTCTTGACCCCGGCTTACCCACGACGATCCGCACCTCTCCGCTCCTGACCCCGGCTTACCCACGACGATCCGCACCTCTCTGCTCCTGACCCCGGCTTACCCACGCTGATCCGCACCTCTCCGCTCCTGACCCCGGCTTACCCACGACGATCCGCACCTCTCCGCTCCTGACCCCCGGCTTACCCACGACGATCCGCACCTCTCCGCTCCCGACCTTGGCTAAAGTACTTGCAACGATCCGTACCTCTCCAGTCCAGACCTCGGCAAGTATCACTGACCATCCTGACCTCTCCTTCCCCGACCCGGCTACCTTGACCAATCTACACTCCAGACGAGCCCTCGCGGCTGTTGGTTGGCGATTATCGAATCCCCATCTTGGCCTCGCGGTCACGCCGTGTTTGTGGTGAGCGCATCGTTACACCTTGTCAAAGTTGGTAACTCTTAATTAGATTCGCAAAAATGCTATAAACACTATAATCTATAGACCAACAACAGCCATCCCATTAAACTCACAAAGCAGTGGTTTGCTGAGCTCTCTGAGTGTATCTGTGAGACCTGCATAGCCCACGTCTCTATCCGGCAATTGGCTCCGCTCCCCCCCAGCCCCCCACTCTACTGAAGGGGGGGAGAGATCCCCTGCCCACCCCTAGTGTCTGCTTAGGCCCAGCAGTAAAGCTGGCGCCCAGCCTTCCAACAGCGTTGATTAGGCATGGCCGGCCTAGCCCTAAAGCCGGCACCTACAGCCTGTCAAGCTATTTTTGTAGCTCTACTTAAAGGGAAGACCCTAAAGCCCTCACCCGTTCTCCGTATCCTGAGCTTGGCTGGAGCTGCAGCTCTGGCACCCGGAGGCCACCCACCAAACACCGGCTATCCTGTTGCCGACACGCCCACCCCAAGCTGTAGCCCTGCACCTCAAACCTTGGCAACTCTTGCAGTATCTCCTTGATGTTCCTAAAGAACAAGTCCAACCCTTTGGCTGACAGGTGTACACCGTCCTTTCTGTGCCAGCTGCCGTCGTTCGCATCGATCTCTCTGTGTTTCAGTATTTTACCCCCACAAGAAAGGATGCATTTGCCCATGGCCCTTTTAACCTTTTTCCTAGCCTTCTCCTTCTTGATCCACTCTCCTGGCCCCCTCCATATTAGCCTTGGAATTATTGGAATCATCTATGACCATATGACTAAGACGTTGCTCCACAGCGCCTTTAAATGGGCGCACTCTTGCTGTATCCCATAGATTACCTCTTTTTTGGTGTTGGCCTGGTAATTATCCCCAAGGCGCAACACTGGTCCAGTGCTGGTTGCAGATCAACCAAGCACATCCCACGTTTCCCATCCATTCTTCAGCCAAACCTAGTTGTTAGTCACGCTGTTGCTCCTTTGCCTTTTCGTGCACCAAATGAATGAACGAGTGACCCATTATCCACACTTCCAGGGTTCTGTCGTGGTTGCCTAATGGAGGGAATACCGCAGAATGTTAATATTCATGCGTTTGCATGTTGCCGTGCCCTTTAGCCCTGATGTAACCCCTGTCGGCACTGGACATCCACCTCCCCAGTTTCCTTATTTGCTCTGGAGTACAGCCGTTCTCACCCGCCGCCGATTCTGAATGAATGGGGTCCCAAACAACTTGGGGACCATCCCCCCCAGCCGCCAGGCACCGCTTAAACACGCTGGTACCTTGTGAGTGACGTTGTGTCCTAGTGGATGAGGAAAATTGCCCCCTACTTTGGGCCTGTGCCTTGCGCACCGTTTTATCAGCCTGACTGGGCATAACGTCCTGTTGCTATTCACCGTGACCCCATGCCCCTCTCCCCTCCCTGGTCTGTTTTTGACCTGTGAATTGTTCCTGCCACTGTCCTTCTATTAATTACATTTGCGAGTAGCCAGCCTGAGCCCCTGCTTGTTTTTGATGCTGCCACTAGTTTGCCGACCACTAATGGGCCAAATAATGCCGCCACCGCGAACGCTACTTTAAACAGCTCACTCTCTGCTGTAATTGCACATACCTCGTAGGTAGACTTGATCAATACCTCCAGCCTGTACAGCGTTACAGGCTCCCCACTGTCCGCTCTTTTGGCTTCGCCTCTATGCGAGCCTATGAGAATTCACCTCACTATTACAGCTTTTGTGATATCCTTGCAATTGTGGATTTTTAGGAAAAAAGCCAAACCCGCTAACGTGGCTCTATCCTCAGAATGCGTCGCCATCCGCTAACGTGGCTCCAACTTCAGAACGCGTCGCCACCCGCTAACGTGGCTCCAACTTCGGAACGCGTCGCCACCCGCTCACGAGGCTCTAACCTCAGAACGCGTTGCCCCCGCTAACATGGCTCCAACCTCAGAATGCGTCGCCATCCGCTAACGTGGCTCCAACTTCGGAACGCGTCGCCACCCGCTAACGTGGCTCCAACCTCGGAAGGCATCACCCCCGCTTGATTCTGGGCCTGCAGGCAACTAATGAGCCGCACACTACCTCCCCTCTTACCCTTAATCCTGGCCATTTCTATGAACACTAGCCATACGTGCCAAGTGCGGAGGTCAGTTTTCCAGGTGTGTGGGGATAGTGACATCTGGACCAGGTCCATTGGTCTGATATCCCTATTTGCCAAGGTGATGTGGGAATGTTAAACCTGTGGCATTTGCCATTGGCGCTGCGCAACTAAACGTTGCCCAATTTAAATGCGATAATTGCATTTAATCTCCCCGGGACGTGCCTGGCTTTGAAGTTGATGTTGCTGCGCATGCAGAGCAGCACCAGCCTGCGCAGCAGCCGGATCACCGGGCTTGACGTTGCCGAGAGGCTGTTCACTGCTCCCACCACCCCTAGGTTGTCAGACCAGAATATTATGTGCTTGTTACTGAGCTCCTTAGCCCAAAGCTTCACCGCCACTATGACGGGGAAAGCTCCAGAAAGGCCATATTCTTTGTTTAGCCTGTGTCTGCCCATGATTCCGCGCACCATTGCCTTTTGAGGTACAAGCCAAAGCCTAGCGACCCGGCTGTACAGGTCGAAGCCTAGCGACCCGGCTGTACAGGCCGAAGCCTAGAGACACTTCTGTACAGGCCGAAGCCTAGCGACCCTGCTGTACAGGCCGAAGCCTAGCGACCCGGCTGTACAGGCCGAAGCCTAGCGACCCGGCTGTACAGGCCGAAGCCTAGCGACCTGGCTGTACAGGCCGAAGCCTAGCGACCCTGCTGTACAGGCCGAAGCCTAGCGACCCTGCTGTACAGGCCGAAGCCTAGCGACCCTGCTGTACAGGCCGAAGCCTAGCGACCCAGCTGTACAGGCCGAAGCCTAGCGACCCGGCTGTACAGGCCGAAGCCTAGCGACCCTTCTGTACAGGGCGAAGCCTAGCGACCCTGCTGTACAGGCCGAAGCCTAGCGACGCTGCTGTACAGGCCGAAGCGTAGCGACCCTGCTGTACAGGCCGAAGCCTAGCGACCCTGCTGTACAGGCCGAAGCCTAGCGACCCTGCTGCGTCTGTGAACAGCTCAAGCTCTTGGTTGCTATGGCCCCATCTATCCATAGTGTTTGCCATTAAAATTCCTGAGGAGAACCTCCCAGACACCCAGATAATTTCTCCATTCCCTAGTGACCCTGATGCAGTGTTTTGCGGGTGAGATACCCCAGTGGTTGATTTCTCTAATCTCCAGCTGAAAATCCCGCCCATGGGTATGACCCTAAACAGGAAATGTAGGAGTCCGAGCAGTGCTTGCATTTGCTTTTTTGCACTCTTGCATTCCCGAATGAGGCCCTTCCATTTGATAACTTTATCCCTGGGCAGCCTAGATTCCCTGGCCACCAAATTGATCTTTATCGATAAAAATGATAATGTGCGCACTGGTCCCTCTGTTTTATCCTCCGCTCTAAAAGCCTCTTGCAAACTGTGGAATCGGGGACCCCACTATGAGGAAATCGTCCAGGTAATGGGCTACTGTGACACACACTGTCCTCTGCATGGGATGGTGCAACCCTTGGGGAGGTACATGTCCACATAGTAAGCTCCCTTAAATTTGCAACCCATTCGTCTGCAACTAGCTGAGTGTAAGAGTGACAGCAGAAACGCTGATTGTATGTCTAGCTTAGCCATCAGTGCCCCCTTGCCAGAAGTCTTGACTATGTCAATTGCTTTATCAAAAGATTGGTATTGGACATGGCACACCTGCTGGTCGATCGCATCATTGATGGCTTTGCCCTCGGGGTAGGATAGGTGCTGAATTAGTCTGAATGTTCTGGGTGCTTTCTTGGGAACTACTCCTAAAGGGGATATGACCAGATCGTGTATGGGCAGGTAATGAAACGGCCCTGCCATGCGTCTCACGTGTACCTCCTTATTGATATTCTCCCATACGTGTACGAACGTGGTAGCTGATTTTAGATTGGGCCTTGCACGTGTTGTTACTAAATTAGCGTAGACTGGGATGATAAAACCCTCTCTAAAACCCTTCTTGAGAAAATACACGTCCACCTGATAGGGCCAAGCCTGGAGCCATGGCAGCATGCGTTCTACTTTTATTGGCATTGGCGCCCTTGCTGGGGCTGCCGTCAGCCCTTGCTTTCATGAAGCATTTTTGAGCAGAATGGGCACCGCTGCAAAATGAGCATACGTGGCGAAACTTGCACTCCCCTCCTCTTGTGCACGATTTTTGGCATTCTCCTTTTTGGGGCTTCCCCAGTGGTTGACTGGATGTCTGTCTTAGCAAAGGAAGTCAATTTCTCTGGTGCGACCAGGCGCAGCCATAAGTCAAGGTCTTTTGTACCAAAATTAAAAACGGGGTTCCCATGCATCTTGTTTCTAAACTGCTAGTCCTACTGTGTAAAAGACTGAATGTGGCCTTGTAGAATTGATATAAGTTAGTATGTTTGAATTTAAAAAGTTTTTTTTTTTTTCCTCTTAACTCTGTGCTGTTAATTGACCAAATGGAACAAGCTGACTGATTGGGGAGGGGGAGGGTCATGTGACTGTTTTAGCTGTATATAACAAACACCTTTCCTGCAATCTGCAGGAACTGCAATTGGCATTAGACAGTGAGGCATTTAAAGTGAGGTTTTTAAGTGATAAATACAATTAAACTACAGTTTGACTAGAGGTGACTGGGGACTGCTTCTTTCTGCAAACTCTTTAACTCAAGACAACAAACGGTAAGCTATTCAGATCACACTATGATCCCATGCTTGCTAACCTGCCTATTTCAACCCCCCACCCCTTTACAACTTATTTACTGCAGTCTCTCCTAAAACTGACTACACAATACACTGAAACCTTGAACTGACTCTAGCATTGCAATACAGCTAAACATTTGACAAGGAACAGGCATACACCTGCTGTTATTCTGCTCACACTCACTCTGCTCACAACAGCTCCTTGCAGCACTGCCTACCTCTGGCATCATGAACCTGCTATGTATTTTAACTTTTTTCTTTCTCCTGGCCTCATGGAGATGTTACTCCCTCTATCCACTACAAACTCCTCCATCCTGGCCCACACCCAACATCACCATACACCCTGGACTACTCAAAAGCCTTGCACTATCTACTGAATGTTGGTGGAGAACTCTAAAAACCAGCACACCAACCACTGCTCACTCAAATGGCAAACACCACAAATCTACAACTTGCAAACAACTACCCAAATTTCTACTCATACTATTACTCTCTTTAGCAGGTGATATTGAACCTAACCCAGGTCCTCCCATTTCAGCTCTGTCCCATGCCCCTGAGAATTCCACCTTTAAATTCCAAAAAGGCCTATCTGTCGCCCATATAAACATCCGGAGTCTGCTGCCCAAACTGGATGAACTAAGGGCATGGTGCCTTATGCATAAACCCAAAGCCATCATTCTTACAGAAACATGGCTATCCCCTAAAACCCCTGATGCAAATATCGCCATTCAGGGATACTCCATTTTTAGGAGAGATAGGTCAAAGAGAGGAGGAGGGGTGTTATTTTATATTGCAGATACCTTACAATTTACACTGTTAAATTGCCCACCAAGTCCATCCTCTTTTGAAACTCTAGTTTGCAAAATCTGCCTCCCCTTTTCTAAGCCCATCTTGCTTGCTGGCATATACCGCCCCCCTAAAGCCCCTCTACAATCCTTGACTGATATCACCCAATTTCTTGGCTCCATTTCCTCTCTGAATAAGAAGAGTGAGCTGCTAGTTCTAGGGGATTTCAACTTCAATTGGCTTGACCCTAAAAACCACAAAATCCAGATACAACTCAAGTCACTTAACCTATCACAACTCATTTCCCAACCCACACGGATAAACCTGAGATCGCACAACCATTCCTTGCTAGACTGGATTCTCTCCTCAAACCCCAGCAGAATACAATCCTCTGGCATCCTTCCTGATATTTTCAGTGACCATGCAATAGTGTACTGTGTAAGGAAAATTAAACCGCCCCATTCAAGCCCTAAAGTTATCCTCACTAGAACATTTAAAAACTTTAACCCACAACAGTTTCTGGATGACCTTACCAACTGCCCATGGCACAGAATCGATTTAATTCCCGACCCCGATTCTGCGCTCAACTATTTCCAATCCGAGTTCTTAAAACTCTGCGATACCCATGCTCCACTACGCAAAATAAGAGTACGGGGGGCCCACCTTCCATGTGTTACACCTGACCTTATAGCACTCTACCAGTTCAGGGATGCCTTGTGGAAAAGCTACAAAGTAACTGGCACTACCAAGGATCTCAATCACTACAGATGCATGCGGAACATGTGCACAAGGCAAACAAGGCATGCAAAAGCACAATATTACTCTGACAATCTCCACCAAAATACATCAAACCCAGCTAACTTCTGGAAGGTTATCAACAATATATTCCAGCCTCCTAACCATCAACAACCAAGTAATATCACTAAGGGGGATATTACTCTGACAAACCCCACTGACATTGCAAATGCATTCAATGATTACTTTGTGGGGTGTGCCACTAACTTATTAGCGAAACGCAGCACAAACCCCAAACATGAATCTCATCCTGGGAGTACCCCTACAGACCCACCCCCTCCCAACACTGCCCACAATTTTCAATTTGGCCTAGTATCTGAAGAGGAGATTACACAAGCGCTCCTCAAACTAAAACTAAGCAGCCAATGTGGACCCGACTTACTACAATCTAGGTTCCTATGACTTGGTGCCCCAGCCATTGCCAAACCAATTGCGTCCATAGTCAACTCTATCCTGTCTGCAGGCCATATCCCTAAGACCTGGAAAACTGCCAGAGTTGTCCCAATCTTCAAAAGTGGGGACAAAAACACTGTCTCAAACTACAGGCCAATCTCACTTCTCCCAATTCTATCCAAAGTCATGGAAAAATGTGTCCACTCCCAATTAAGCGATTTCTACACCAAGACAAATTTCCCTAGGCAATTCCAGTGTGGATTTCGTCCCAAACACTCCACCGTAACTACCCTGCTAAAAGTTTGCAATGAAATCCAGTGTGGAATGGAACGGGGACAACTCACTGGTGCAGTATTCCTAGATTTTGCAAAGGCTTTTGACACAGTTGATTATGTTATCCTGCTTAACAAACTCCAGAGCTCTGGAATAGGGAAACGTGCTTTAAACTGGTTTCAGTCCTACCTATCAGGAAGATCCCAACATGTGTCCATCTCAGGCTCTAACTCCAACCCCCTGGATATCACCTGTGGTGTCCTGCAAGGCTCTGTTCTGGAGCCCCAACTCTTCTCAGTGTTCATTAATGATCTTCCCACAGCTTGTAAGGAAGCCTCAATACACATGTATGCAGATGACACAATCCTATATGCACACAGCCATAGCCTCTCTGACCTTCAACACATACTTCAGTCTGACTTTTTGAGACTCGAAAACTGGATTTCCCAAAACAAACTGTTTTTAAACACTGACAAGACTGTAACAATGGTATTTGGGACCAAGACTAAATTTGTAAAGCTTCCAGTGACTGAGCTCCTGATTAGAACCAACGCTAACACCACCCTAACACCTGTCACTAGTTTTAAATACCTGGGCTTATGGTTTGACTCCCACTTAACATTCGGGATGCACATTGATACCCTGACAACCAAGACCTATGCCAAACTAGGGGTACTTTACAGGAACAAATCCTCCCTAAGTCTTCTGGTCAGAAAGCGTATTGCACAGCAGATGCTAATGCCAATTATTGACTATGGAGACATAGTATATGGCTCGGCTCCTCAAACCCACCTTAGCAAACTTGACACCCTCTACAATTCAATTTGTCGTTTTGTTCTCCAATGCAACTACAACACACATCACTGCGAAATGCTCAAAGAACTAGATTGGTCATCACTAGAGTCTAGGCGCAAAGTTCACCTTTCCTGTCTCACCCTCAAATACTTTCAGGGCAAGCTACCCAGCTACCTGAACAAGCTCCTCACCCCTACCACATGCAGCACCTATCCCCTGAGATCAGACTCCAAAAGACTATTCATGGTCCCAAGGCTCAACAAAGTATCCGGACGTTCCTCCTTCTCCTTCCGTGCACCCCAAAACTGGAACAACCTACCAGAGACTCTCATATCCACCACCAGCTTAAATTCTTTCAAATCTAAGGCTGTCTCACACTTTAATCTGGTCTGTAACTGTTTCATACGCTCATAATATATATTTTCTTTAACTGTGCACGCAATGTCTTGTATATAATGTATACCTTGTTCATTTATGTAACTGTACTTGTAACCATGTATTATTTGTTTTACTCTGTGCCCAGGACATACTTGAAAACGAGAGGTAACTCTCAATGTATTACTTCCTGGTAAAATATTTTATAAATAAATAAATAATACTCATATCACGCTCTGCCCCCATATGTTTTATATGTCTGGTGTATGTATTTCAGGCTGTTCAGGCCCTCCTCTGGGTGGTTCTCTAACAGGCAGCTTATGCTTGTTCCCACTCATCGCCTGACACCTTTTTCTTGTCTCGTGACCCCTTGGCTATGGCTTTCTTAGTTGTGGATGTTACCTGGCGGGAGAGGTCGGTCATAGCGCAGGCATGAGTGCCTTTCCCCTTCCTCGCTGTGCTGGCCTATTTTTGGGGCCACGTTCCCGCCGCTGCCTCCGGCGCAGACCCACTTGTCTTAGACTTAACCGACTGGTGAACTGACGTAAACGGTTTCTTTATGAATTTATACAATGGGCTCTTGTGTAATTGCGCCGTGCTCTCTCACTCGGAAATATCACTGTCACTATCACTGAATCACTATCTGAATAGCCACTGGTGGAGCCACCGGTGCTGAAGCAAAGATATCCTGAAAACCTGACCTGTTGGTTGCCCTTGAGGATTGATGTTGGCTTGGCCTGGGCCAAGGTGCATTAAAGTAGTAGTGCTGTGATTTATTTGAATAAATGTCAAACCAAATTGTTAGTATGTAGCAAGCCCCTCTGGCAGTACAGGGTTACGCTGAGCTACTTACTGATTCTGTTAAATATGGAGAACACACACATCCATTCTTCGGAAATAACTGTCCAGACGTTCTGTGCACATTGGATTCCTGTGCAGTGGAGTGTAAATTAATTCCTGCATCCAGGCCGCTCGCTGAACCGCGCACAGCAAGTTACAGTATGAAGCTTCAGTTCCAAGCGCGCGGGTGCAAACAGCAAGTCCTCTGTTCCCTGTGAGCACAGAGGACACAGCGGGGCTGCTGTCTGCGGAACACTGGGACGCGTCCAAGACCAGCAGACCGCACAGCCGCGCAGTGGGCAGCGTTTGCAGACCTCTCCCTCCTCCACGCGTAGCAGCTGCTTTCATTTCTACCCTGTGAAGGAAAAGTGAGCGGAGGCGCAGGCAGAAAAGTGTACGCAGAAAAGTGTACGCAGAAAAAAGTGCGTGCGTACAATGTCAGCACGATATCGTGGTAGATAAGCAGGTGGGGGAGTATGTATGTGCTGTATATCATTGTAAATATCAGTGTGCCTGTATTTACACTGTGTGCATCAGTGCCTTTGTGTGTGTATCCGTGTCTGTACCATTGTGTTATTGTGTGTCTACCGTCTGTGTATTATTCTACATATAATACAGGAAAGGGTCCACGTGACACGTTTCTGCTGAAACATCTAGCGCCAGCGCTGAGTTCCTGCCGTTTCTGTTGAGTCTCTGACAAGGAGCGGGGACGTCGCACTGCAGGGATCTCCCAGATAAGCGGGCGAGGCCCGGGCAGATACAATGTGCCTTTTCGGAGATAAACAGTGGGGAGCTTACGTACATTGTCCTGTGATTATGAAACAAGTGACTCCTGCTGATCTTAATGAAGGTCTAACTGGGGTTACAGTCTCACGGTCAACAGCAACATCTACAGGACTTTGTTTGCTTGCTGACACTGCAAGAAATATCGCTGACACGGCAGGGGCGTGGTGTGTCAGGGAAAGTGTAAAAAACACTGCGCTCGGTCTGCTGGTAATGAAGTCGCATTGATAGTTGGGCTGGTGTATTTGTACGCAGCATATCGCAGCCTGTCCTGTGATGTCTGTTAGCTGAATAAAGCATCATTTATTGGGCTACCTTATTCAATAATTGTTGTATCCAGTTATTTCAGTGTGAGTGTGTTAATGTGTGTGTGTGCTGTGTGTGTATATTAGTGAGAGTTAGGTCCGTTCTATAGTGTCTGCGCTTGCTGCGCCGTGCGCGCGCGCCATTTATAGTTGGCTGACGTTACTCAGCCTTAGGGCTGGGACCCGCTGCGCTCGGCGGCGCGGGCGGCCGCACGAGCGTTCCCCACCAGCAGGCGAATCCTCCCGAGCCGGTCCCGGTCCCCCCTGGCTGCACAGCTCACTACACGCTGTGACGCGTCAGCCGCTAGGGGATTCAAGAGAATTGTAATCCCTAGCGTCGACGCGTCACGTGGTGTGGCTGTGAGCCAATGAGGAGGGGAGGCTTCGGGAGGAGGGGAGGAGAGTGTGAAGGGAAAGCAGCATGAGTGCCTGTCTGTGTGTGTGTGTGTGTCTGAGTGCCTATCTGTGTGTGTGTATGTGTGTGCCTGAGTGCGAGTGCCTGCCTGTGTGTATGTGTGCCTGAGTGTCAGCGTGTGAGTAGGGCAGCCCGCAGCAGCTCCCTCCTGCAGCCCGGGAGCCCGTGGAGGGGGGGTAGCGGGTCCCTCCGCTTAAACCACGCCCCTCCCTCCCACTCCAGCCCCCGCTCCCTACAGACCGCATATCGCGGTCTGTGTCTGTCAGCGCCCCGCCTGTCTGCAGTGCGGGCGCGCTGACTGAGGGAGCGGGGCCTTAGCCTTAGGAGCTTGGAGCGGACAGACGAGGGAGAAGATGAAGAAATGAATGATTTTGCGCCGCTACCGGCGCTGTAATGTGTGTGTGTGTGTGTATGTATGTGTGTGTGTGTATGTGTGTATGTGTGTATGTATGTGTGTGTGTGTATGTATGTATGTGTGTATGTGTGTGTGTGTGTGTGTGTGTGTGTGTGTGTGTGTGTGTGTGTGTGTGTGTGTGTGTGTGTGTGTGCCAAAGATAAATAAATAAATACAAATTTTATTACATTTTTTTTATTTTAAAAATATTATTTAATACATAACTCACAATCTCTCTCTACACACACACACACACACACACACACACACACACACACACACACACACACACACACACACACACACACACACACACACACACACACACACAGTACCTTCACTTACAGCGCACACACACACACACACACACACACACACACACACACACACACACACACACATACATACACACATACATACACACACACGCGTTCGCACGGCCGCACACAGTACAGAACGGCCCTTACAGAATGAGCGCAGTGAGAGGGGTCCGCAGCAGTAAGGGGCAGAGACACATGACGTACTGCTGCTGGGCCTTACATACGGATACTTTGCTAATGCCTGCCACCAGATATACATGTATTTGTATGTATGCAGGTATATTTTTACAAAATAAACCCGAGAAGCAGGGAAATATAATACAAGTACAATACACATGAAGCCACACAACCCCCCGCCCGCAAGAGCTTACAATCTATTGTTCCCCTCCATTCACGCATCCGGATACATTTACATTCATAGTAAACATAGACACTGCAGCAGACGGGAACCTTTTCCGTGTGAAAATGTCCAACGGTAAGAATTGTCACTGATATTCTCCTACCTGCCAACTGACTCCAGGTCATGTTTGGTTAATGAGCCAGTCCTGGTTCTGCTGGTTTATTTGGTAAGTGTGGTACAATAGAGTGAGATATGAAGAAGTAGAATAGTCCCACTGTTGACAGGTGAGTACTGTATGTGGCCCGTGGTCCTGGGGCCTCCAGCGTCTGAATAGAAGCCACATTGACTGTCATACACTAACAGTTGAGAAATCAAACCAATGTTTAACGCCAATTTTGTCGACCTATTCATTAAAGTCATATCACAAGTGTTAATGCAGAAACGCGGGCGTGTTACCATGGCGACATGTTGGGGACATTTTTAACGCGGTGTATGCAAATGAACATACACGTGTAATTAACGGCTGACTTGTCCACGTGCTATTCACTCGTCTGCGACACCTGGCGCCAGCGCCCAGAATATAGCCGGTTATGTAACATGCGACACTGCGCAATCTGTGTGTGAAATCCCGCTGATTTGTTGCCGGCGGATCGCGTTAACCCCTCAGACTATCGCCCTTTTTTATTACGTTTTACAAACATGTTATTAATAACATAAAAAACAAACCAGATGAAAGGAAAAAATAACAATGACAGTAAATTACGTTGCAATAAATCAAAAAACAAACATGAATGTGTAATGATGACATCATACACTGACTGGTACATTCCCACGCATTATATTATTTAAATTGACTAGTTTTCAGCCCCCAAATCCACTGGTTTCGGGTTTTTTTTCTATTACTGAAAATCCGAATCCAGAAACGGAATCCAATCTGACGTCGGGTTCGATATAAACGCGTACCGTGGCCGGATTTACCTTCCGTGGCCGGATTTACCTTCCGTGGCCGGATTTACCTTCCGTGGCCGGATTTGCGTTCCGTGGCCGGATTGGAGTTCCGTGGCCGGATTTGAGTTCCGTGGGCGGATTTACGTTCCGTGGCCGGATTTGAGTTCCGTGGCCGGATTTGAGTTCCGTGGGCGGATTTACGTTCCGTGGCCGGGTTTACGTTCCATGGCCGGATTTGCGTTCCGTGGCCGGATTTGCGTTCCGTGGCCGGATTTACATTCCATTCCATGTGCGATTGTGGAAAATCTGAAAATCCGAGCATTTTGGGTGGATTTGAAAGAATCGGCGTGGGCTAAAGCGGCTGAAATCCGAACTCGAATCGCAGACGTCGGGTCTTGTCTGAAAAGCCCGGGGAAATCCGGGACTGGGGTTTGGACCACTCCTCCCCTCTCTAATAGATACCCGTCTCTTCCCCCAGGTCTCTCACCTCATTACTTCTGCAGCCCCCTCTCTCTGTGCCTAAAGGAACTACGCAGGCAACTACGCGAGCAACTACGCGTGCTGCTGTACCTGTCTGCTCACAGGAGGCCCGCGCCTCCGCCTGTGGGAGCCTGGGGTGAGCTCTTTCTCCTTGTCCGCAGTGCCTCCACCTATGAGGGATCCCAGCGTTGGCGGGATAACCCCTCACAGGAATCAACACACAGTAATGTGAAATACACCACACACTGTATATATTTAATCATTACTGTACACACACTAACACAGATAACACACACAATCAGGTACCAACACAGTATAATGCAGTGACCCAACGCTTAGTTGTTCCCCCAAAGTACTGAGGGTGGTGTGGCACCAATACCCCTGGTGTCCTGTCCCAGCAATCTCACCCAAATGTGAGGTAGCGCTACCCCCTGTGGATGTAGGTGCACGTTGGGTACCTGCCTGGGTACTCCAGTACCCAGGTGCTGTTTGGCGTGGTGGGTTGGAGCGGGTCCCACGTAGCGGGGCCTCCAACATAAATCCCCTCTCTCCTAAGGGTCCTGATCCTCCTCGCAGTGTGAGCTCCAGCGGGAGGGTCTCGCACAATGTCACCGGGTCCTGTGGCCGGGCCCCAGGCCGCAGGGCACCGCGTGGCTGTCCGGTCAGCGGGGCAGGAATAACAATAAGGGGAAGAGTCCCTATCTGGGGCCTTCTCTGCAACACTCCTCTATATATGTCTCAGGGCCTAACTGGGGCCTAGGGGCAAGGTCTAGGCCTAGCTCCCCGAACACTACCTTCTTCCTTTGCTCCTCCGTCAAGATTGAAGCGCTTGCTCCCCGCACGCGGAGGATATCCTGTTCCTCTCTCCTTCTTGAATCCCATTGGCTGGGACAGTCCCATGTGGTCTTCCCTCCCACCTGAGGATTCTGGGACATGTAGTCCCGCTGCTGCATATGCAGTGCCATTCTAAGATGGCCGCCACACTCCTGACACTGTGTATGTGCACCTCGCCGCACTGCGCATCCGCGACTAACAAAATGGCCACCCCATACACACCCGATCGCGCGGAGCTCTGGCCTACCAGCTGAGCAGCTCCCCTGCACCGTAGGCAGGGTAGGGGGACTCGGATACACTTCTATGAAGTATAACGTCACTGTCTTTTTGGTATGTGAACCCAGCTCAAATCCCAGGGTCGGCTCCGTGTGACCTTAGGCAAGTCACTCTCCCTCACCACAATTAGATTGTAAGCTCTACAGGGCAGGTAGTCATTGTGCCTGCAATATTCTGTGTACATTGTCACAGCTGGATAAGGAAATATATATTATTATTATTAGTAGTAGTAGTAGTAGTAAAGATACTTACAGAAGGATAACTTTTTGGCTCCCATTCAATATGCTGTTACGTCCTGGCAGGGAAGACCTTGAGCTCCATTATAATGAGTGAGCTTTCCCCTGACTTGGAGAAATACTGACATTGAGCCTACGGTGTATGTAGCCGGAAAGTTCCACTGTACGGCTAGCACAATACACTAATGCAGGAGAGGCCAGCTCCGGTCCTCCAGGGCCACACACAGGTCAGGTTTTAAGGATATCCCTGCTTCAGCACAGGGGGCTCAATCAGTGGCTCAGCCACTGATTGAGCCCCCTGTGCTGAAGAGCCACCTGTGCTTTCTTCGACTGAGCCACTGATTGATCCACCTGTGCTGAAGCAGGGATATCCCTAACACCTGGCCTGTTGGTGGCCCTTGAGGACGGAAGTTGGCCTCCAATGTACTAATGCTATAACTATTGCAAAGCTGTCAAGTCTTATTTGGAGTTTTACTCATTAATGTTCTTCCCACCCCCACATCCCCAGCCTCACTGAGCCCTATTCAGTGTGCTGGGAACTGGGATAGACCTGAGACAGCGCTGGGAAGATGGCTTCATGGCATATTAAAAAGGGGTCACGGAGATATCTCACTCACTGGGATAATTATTCTGCTTTTCTGTTTGTCGCGAACCCCTAAATCTCTCCGTTTTAAGCTTGTAGTTACATTAGAGGTTAAACCCGTTTGTAGACCAGAAACAGCCCCTTGAGTTCTTCTGTTAAAGGAAATTGCACCAAAACTAAATATTTACAAGGACTTGCAGTCAGTTTTTAGAAGAATATCCCTTTCCAAGTAACAGATCCAGCGTCTTCTAAGCCTGCTATCCCGTTATTTATATGTCCGGAGCCCTTCATCAACAGGAGCTGGAGATTTTAACACAACCCCGGCTAATCAGAGCGTGTTCGGATAGTGTCACGGTGACAATCTATGTCCTGGGATACAGCAGATTATATGAGGATCAGGGGGGCTTTGTTCTTGGGAGCCCGGATTAGAGGCCACAGTTTAAATAATGTTGTATCTTATTTTGAGATACATTCCTACATGGGACCAAATGAAACCCCCATGGTAATGGGTTAAATCTTGTGATTGATGACATCTTGCATGACGCAGTATTTTTCCAGTGGTAAATATTTTCCTTCGTTTTCATTTCAGGCGTGGACTGAATGTGTGTGGGGGGTGATAATCAATCTTGTTTGGTTCTCCCCAAAGATAATCGTATCCCTGCGACATGAATCCCAGTTCTTCCCCGTGGCGAGTCCTGTCCATTTATGACGCTTCCCCCAGTTTGTGGAGGAGGTCACCGTGATCTTTTCCTTCTGTATGTCTATATAATGTTGTTTCATGGTCGTCCGTCAGCACCTGGAAAAGTTCATATGAGGCCAGCAACCTTTACTGGCTGATATTAACCACAAACGCAAGAACATGTGGACATGTTTCTCCCTTGCCCTTGTCCAATGAAATAATTTGCTCCATTGTCCTGCCTGTGCTAAGAACAGTATTATTGTCCTTGGTAGAGACAAGGCCAGGAATCGGTGAGTAAGGAACCACACTTCCCCCTACTTCCACTTTGCCAAGATTATGTGCCCATCGTGCACCGGGCATTCTTCTATATTAATGATTAACTTATTTTTATTTGGGTATCATGAACTAAAGAGTCCAGTAACCCCGTCAGTTTCATTCACCGTGGGACTTTTGTCTTTCTTTCAAGGTTGTAATACAGAGGCAGCCAAGGTTAATGCTCCTGCTGGCGTGTTATGGTGAGATGTTATCCTGCATTTACTCTGCCGTGACATCCCGTGTGATCTGGGATAGTCTGCACTATAATACCATATTCCGTGTTATCAGCTGGTGCATTAACCTTTGCTTCATCTGTACCTTCCACTGGACCCATATATACATTCTTTATTTATAGACATTGTTTGAAAGAGTCTTTCCTCAGATGTTAGTTAATAATTAAGGTTTGCTTGTATTTGTCCCCTATTTTAATGTTATATCCGGGGGGGTTGTCACACGCGGTTTTACGCATGCGTCTGGTCTGGGTCTTCTCAGTTCTGTACTTTCACTCAAAAGGGGGGGGGGGTCGCTTTACAAATATGTAAGTCAGAGGAAGTTTAAGAGTCCTATAGATTATGGATGAGGCAATCTTAGCATTGACGCTAAGGCCCATATTCACTAAATGGTGCTATGCATTAGCACGCCCTAGCTCCTATTAAAATGAATGGGTGTTAAGACGTGCTGAAGCTTACCACGCTTTAATGAATATTGGCCAATCAAAGGCATTTTTTACACGCGTTTCTCAGTGTCTGCATCACTGTATCCCACACTGCACATATTATTTCTCCCCTGTCTGCATCAGCTTTCTACCTGGGGATTGGTTATAAGCAGAGACGGGGAGAGGGAGTGACACTGTAACGGGCTGTATGAATCCCCACAGCTTACATTTTTTCACTCTTATCTTAGTGTTAAAATCTCCACCGGGTCTAAGGAAGTGAAACCTGAGACGTGAAGAAAAAAAAGAAAGCTTTTTACATGTAACACATTCACAAACAGAGAATGTAATAGCACGTAATAGTGTGCCCAAGAAAGCTCTTCCTTGTGTTGAAACACATAGCAGTCACCATGTCACAAGGGTTTTAATGATTGTGTTAAGTGCAACCCCAGGTAAGGTGTATGCAACACACACACACACTGCCCCCTGTCGGATTCCTCTCCAGTGTGCACTGAACATGTGACTCATGATGGACATTGCAGCAGCCAATGAGAAAGGCTGTGAGAGAGGAGATATTGGCAGATCCCGTGGGGCCAGAACTGATAGAGCCCGATGGAGCTCAGGACTGACGTTGGCGACTAAGGGCCAGTCAGCGATCTGTCCATGTTAGCTGGAGGGAGTGTGGTTGACCACACGATGAGGACCATCAGAGAGCAGTCGAAGGCATGGACACCATCATAGGGGATCCTCCATGCAAGCAGAGTAACGAGGTACTGAAGATTTTTTTTCGAAGTACAGGCCCACTACAGTGCTGTAGTAAGTAAGAGCTCCAGCGGTGTTCGGCACCATCACACAGGCTTTCAGACCTAGGATTGGGTGGCCCAGAGGAAAGTCACTGACACGCACTCTTGCAGCGTTTATTGGGGAGTGTTATGTTTTCTATGTGTAACGGTGCTTCCCCCACCTGTTACCAGGTGTATGGTGCATGCTACCTGTTGGTTCACAAGAGGCTGAGTTGTCCACTGATGGATGTGGGGACTGCAGGACAGGCTTCTGGGGTATATACCCGACATTTACTCCATTGTACACAGCGCCTCCATCTGCCGTAAGCTCCAGATGTATGGAGGCGATCTCCTACGGTAGAAACGGTTACCTCTCCCCCCAGTAAGATCACACACCAGGCTGGAGGTACATTCAACTGGAACGGATTTATTCCTGTACACTCACAGTAACACCACAGTACTCTGCCCAACACAATCTCTGTTCTGTTCTCCCAAACTCAGGATGGTCCCTGGACCTTCACTATGGGTCAAGGGCCCCCGCAGCAGTCCTTACCCTTCCCCAGCCCTCTACCAGGACTAGGGGAAGAGGTAATCGCTCACTCTCCCCCTTAGGGAAGAGGCCCAGGCCCTGCCAGTGCAAAGCAGTACGGTGTGATATCTTGTCTCTCTCACGGTAGAGACACACTACTGAATTTGGGGTTGTAACTCCCTTAAGTATAGTAGGGGGAAGGTACTAGGTCTGAACCCAGACCTAATCCCCCCTCCTCCCCTGTCACTCAAGGGAATGTCTGTGTGGGGAAAACCCATGATTAGTACTGGCACTGCCTGCTCTTACCAGGACTTGCATGCCAGTGAGGGCAGAATGGTAGCCAGGAACCAGTCACGACTACACTTGTACTGTGAATGTAGTTAATGATGGTTCTGTTGAGGATCATAACGTACTGTACCGGCGTAGCCAATTCTAATTAATTTATAAACACCATTGAAATATAAACATTGCTGTAGTCTGCCTCCCCTTTGTCTGACCTAAGACCAGAGGGGAATAACGTCTAGAAGTGCCGCCTCAGCAGTAGGGGTCAGTTTGAGGTAAATAAGAGGGATTACACACGTTAGCAACATGACATTTTACAGCCAGACACGAGATTTCAGAAAAGGAATATTGAGGATAAGGAAATCAAAGAAATGTTTCTTTCTTAAAGGGGTGAAATACAAAAAGCATGGTCTCTTCTTTAACTAAGTCCAAGGATTACTACCTCTGTGCTGAAGCGATACACACCAGAAAAATACATTGGAAGGGAAGAGTACAACTTGTGTAAAACTTGTGTCTCTGTTTTCACTTTTATACATGTCTCCATTAAATGCACCAGGAGAGGAGTCTCCATTAAATGCACCAGGAGAGAAGTCTCCATTAAATGTACCAGGAGAGAAGTCTCCATTAAATGCAACAGGAGAGGAGTCTCCATTAAATGCACCAGGAGAGGAGTCTCCATTAAATGTACCAGGAGAGAAGTCTCCATTAAATGTACCAGGAGAGGTGTCTCCATTAAATGTACCAGGAGAGAAGTCTCCATTAAATGCACCAGGAGAGGAGTCTCCATTAAATGCACCAGGAGAGGAGTCTCCATTAAATGTACCAGAAGATAAGTCTCCATTAAATGCACCAGGAGAGGAGTCTCCATTAAATGCACCAGGAGAGGAGTCTCCATTAAATGTACCAGGAGATAAGTCTCCATTAAATGCACCAGGAGAGAAGTCTCCATTAAATGTACCAGGAGAGAAGTCTCCATTAAATGCACCAGGAGAGGAGTCTCCATTAAATGCACCAGGAGAGGAGTCTCCATTAAATGCACCAGGAGAGGAGTCTCCATTAAATGTACCAGGAGAAGTCTCCATTAAATGTACCAGGAGAAGTCTCCATTAAATGCACCAGGAGAGAAGTCTCCATTAAATGCACCAGGAGAGGAGTCTCCATTAAATGCACCAGGAGAGGAGTCTCCTTTAAATGCACCAGGAGAGGAGTCTCCATTAAATGCACCAGGAGAGGAGTCTCCTTTAAATGCACCAGGAGAGGAGTCTCCATTAAATGCACCAGGAGAGGTGTCTCCATTAAATGCACCAGGAGAGGAGTCTCCATTAAATGCACCAGGAGAGGAGTCTCCATTAAATGCACCAGGAGATGAGTCTCCATTAAATGCACCAGGAGAGAAGTCTCCATTAAATGCACCAGGAGAGGAGTCTCCATTAAATGTACCAGGAGAGGAGTCTCCATTAAATGCACCAGGAGAGGAGTCTCCATTAAATGTACCAGGAGAGGAGTCTCCATTAAATGTACCAGGAGAGGAGTCTCCATTAAATGTACCAGGAGAAAAGTCTCCATTAAATGTACCAGGAGAGGAGTCTCCATTAAATGCACCAGGAGAGGAGTCTCCATTAAATGCACCAGAAGATAAGTCTCCATTAAATGTACCAGGAGAGGAGTCTCCATTAAATGCACCAGGAGAGGAGTCTCCATTAAATGCACCAGGAGAGGAGTCTCCATTAAATGCACCAGGAGAGGAGTCTCCATTAAATGTACTAGGAGAGGAGTCTCCATTAAATGTACCAGGAGATGAGTCTCCATTAAATGCACCAGGAGAGGAGTCTCCATTAAATGTACTAGGAGAGGAGTCTCCATTAAATGTACCAGGAGATGAGTCTCCATTAAATGCACCAGGAGAGGAGTTTCACCCAAAGGTTTGATGAAGACAGAAAATGAATCCATAATACTCAGGGTGGTTTTATGTATCTCTTAAAAAAGTGCACACACAGAAGCTCTAGTTTAACGCTGACCCCAGTAGTAGATACCATGGATTGTTATTAGTCTATGAGGCATGGAGAGGCCATCTTTAAAGATTCAGTGGCAGCAGTACTTGGTGAAGTAACAGGAAGCAAGGACACTGGTTATTGGCACAAAGTTATACAGACGGCGAGAACAATAGCGCCGCGGACGAACATGCAAAAGTCATCAGAGCCCTGGACAGTGCCTGCCACGATGGATCTGCGGGGAGGTGGGGGCCATGCTTCTGCATGGGACCCCCTGCCGCATTAACCCTTCGGTGCCGCGATCGTCACAGTCACATGACCGCGGGGACACTAAACTTTGCTACGTCTGTATGTTTGAGTAACCTCTGCAAAGTTTCACAAAGTACTGGAAAATAAAGTATCAATTAAGTAGGATTAAGATCAGTCTGGGGTCTAAAATGGTACCGAGGCACTGGTGCTGCGAGTGTCCCTTTCACTATAGAAAGAATGTGGAAATGCAGCACACGCTCATAGAAACAGCATATCTGCGCAACACACGTCTGTGTGCTTTCTATTTTCTTACAAGCAGTAAATCCACAAGGGTTTTTAGCTATGTCTCTGGAAACCATCAGTAGTACACACATCTCAAGGTGACTATTCTCACTGGAAGATTTATTTATAAAAATGGTTTTACCGGGAAGTAATACATTGAGAGTTACCTCTCGTTTTCAAGTATGTCCTGGGCACAGAGTTATAACAATACATGGTTACATTAAAAGAACAGAGGTTATACAGTCAATTCACAGACATATCATGGACTGATAGAGTTTGAAAATTGGCTACAGGGCATAAAAGGGCTGGTGAGTTTCAGACTGAAATAGAGAAGCTTTAACATCACCAAACAGCTCAGAGTCTTTGGCTGTGCCAAAGGCTGTCCACCTTTGGGGCGACACAGACGTACACTGAAGGGGTTCAGATTGAATGCAGCTGCGAATACAAAGTTCTTTGTTCTCTTGGCTCATTAACATTCCAGTGGGTGGGGTTGACATTCTACAAAGTACAAGCAAATGTTAACCCTTAGCACGCTGGTCCTGTGCAGAGGGGAGCATATCTTGGGGAGCCCAATCAGGTCTTTGGAGCGACGCAGATGTACAAAGATGACAAAGTATTGTGTTTGGAGGCATCGTTTGGACTCCAGTTTCTTCAGTTGATGGCAGCTGGTCCAAAGTGAAAAAGAAAGACGATTTGAAAGGTGTGCGCTGTCCCAAGAAAAGCAGAAACCAGGGAGGTTACTAATAAATCTTATAGGTGCTGTGCCTCCAAGGAGCAAAGTGGACTGATGGCAGTGGCACACGAACAGGTGAGAGTTTTTACATCTAATCTCTTATTGGATGTAACGCATGTTCCCCCACCCCCTGGGAGATATGGCTGCTACATGTCTGTGCTGCCTTACCTGTGGCTCACAGGAGGGCCGAACCTCCGCTCCTGGGAGCCTGGGGTGTGCCTGATCCATCAGGTGCAAGCACCTCCACCTGTAGTGGGATCCTCCTATATGGGATGACCCCGTTACAGGACCCAAGTAACAATATACACCTAGTGATAGATAACAGTTTAACTACAGGCAACCAAACAGAATAACAGTACCACACCAATGTGGGCCATGCGCGGCCATTTCCACACACGGCCCGTCAACCCAACCCCCACACCCGATGGAATGTCCACTCAAAGTACTGAGGTGCTCCTAGGCACCTAACTTCCCCGGTGTCCACAAGAGCTAGCCCACCCAAATGTGTGAGACAGAGCTGCCCCACTATAACTGAAGGTGTACAGTTGGTGCACTTGGTGAAGTGAGGTACCTTCCGGGTGCTCCAACACCCGGTAGCTCCGATACGGTATGATGAGATCCACTGATTCAGCAATTTCACCCGCAAAGCCTCAGCCTCTACCTTGGGTGGTGTCCCACGTGGACGGTTCCACCATGAAGAATGTTTCTGTACATATGGTTATGATGATCCGGTCCCAGATCATCACACGCCCAGATCACAGCCGCGTCCTGGCTTTTCCTCATGCTAGTACTACAGGACAGGGTCCCTAACTATGGGGGTCCCTGCAGCAGTCACAAGCTATTACGGTGAGTCAGTCCAAGCTGGGGCCTAGGGTGTCTCTGACCCAGTGCAGGGGTCACAGATGCCCTGCACCTACTACACAACCTACCCTAACCTTGTCCCAGCTCCGACTGGTGTGGTCTCCAGCGCACAAAATGTATCCTTTCTCCAGCAGGGGGATTCTCACAGTCCTATTGGCCTATCTATGGCACCTGACTTCTTGCCCCTATGCATTATGGGGCTTGTAGTTCCTGCAGAGCCCTGTTCCTCTGATGGCCGCCTCTCACGCATGCATGACCTCACTGCGCATGCATGCGCAACTTCAACGTGGCGGCGCCCTGCAAAGGGAGCCGCCGGGAACCTCCGGCAATTGAGTCGCCTACGCAACTTTCATGCAACACCTACAAGTTCCCCCACTGTAGTGGAGGTAAGCGTGGAACTGGGGGAACCAGGGGACCGGGGAGAGACCCTGCTATACTGATAAAGCTGTATATGATTCTTAGAATCTTCAGGTACATTTTCAGTTCTCTCTATGGAGGGAATAGGGGTACTTAAGGCGCCTTCTGCTGATGGAAAGTGTTTCATGGTATACCTCTACTTAGTAATTACTGTATGACCTTGTATGTCTATTAGTATTCAGATGATTGTCCCCATCAACGTTGTTTTTCATTCCACCAACAGTTTCTTCTTGAAAGTTAGCGTCTGTGCTATGCGTTTCAGTTACTGAAACCTCACATTTCATAGACATAATGCGTGTTCTTTTTGCTTGTGATAATTGGAATATGACTTTGCGAATGACCTGTGAAAAGAGAACTAAACAAAGCTGGACGATGCAATTATGCCGGCGGATAACTGAGTCGTTTCATCCAAGTGTCAGCTCTAAATCACGGAGCAGGGATATGAAAACCACCAAACCGTTCTCAAACAACACAGTGACTTTCAGCGGTGCGAAAAATGAACAATATACAGCCATAGAAACCAGGACACGCTTTATATTCTTCTGGGGACTCTTAGTATATGTATAAAATCATTCTTTAACTATTCTGCTCATATAAGAAATGTGTAACCCCTGATGCTCTTTTGCCATTTGTAACAATATTGATCATTGAACGCCTGAGAACTTAAACCCAGCATTTCCTACAAAAGAAATGTTAGCCTTATTTTTGGAACTAGGAGACTTTGGTAGATGGACCCCAATGTGTTATTTCCTGTGTCTTTCACAAAACTATTTAGGGATGGATTGAACCTTTAGCATATGGATGGATGAAGGATAACTAGTGTGCAGGGATGCCGACAGGGGGGGAGAGCTGGGAAAACTGCCCCGGGCCCGGTGGTTGCTGGTGGTCCGGCCAGCTGGTGCTGGAAGTTGGGGCCGGCCAGGGGTCAGGTCTAATATACGCGTCTGACGGGCCCAGCTGCCAACCCCACCTGTCCCACCCTGTAGCCGGCCTCTCTCCCCTGCTGCCTACCTTGTAGGGCCCACCTCTGCGTGCGAGACGGATGTTGGGCCCAACTTCCGCATCCACCCGCAAAATCAGTGCGGCACCGGAGGGGGCCCCCCCAAGGTGTGTGTGTAATGGGGGAGTTATTATTAGGGTGACTGTATTTGTCCCGGCAAAAAATGGGACAAATGTGACTGCGCATGTGCGAACAGCAAGTGCCGACTGCGCATGCACAAACGGTGAGCGCCAACTGCACATGCACGATGAAGCTTGCCTGTCGCTTATGCGCATGCACGATCAGCACTTACTGACCGCACATGCACGATCGGAGCTTGCTGGTCACGCTTGCGCGGCTGGCAAGTGCCAATCACGCATGCGTACTAGCGGTCAGCAAGTGCTGATTGCTAACGTGCGGTCGGCACCGATAGAAAAGCAGGACAGTTGCCTAAAAACCGGGACTGTCCCGGCTAAACTGGGACATCTGGTCACCCTAGTTATTATGCGTGTGTAATGGGGGGAAGGATTATGTGTACTGGGGAAGGGGAGATCGTTATGTGTATTGAGGGAAGGGGTTATTTTGTGTGGGTGGTAGAGAAGTGAGAGGGAGATAGAGGTGAGGGGGAGTGTTAGCGAGAGCTGTGGGGTAGAGGGAGAGAGAGTTGAGGGGCAGCGGGAGAGAGGTGTGGGGGAGAGAGAAAGAGAGGTGGGGAGAAAGGGAGAGTGGGGTGTGAGGGAGAGAGAGGTGGGGGTGTAAGAGAGAGGAATGAGAGAGGGATGAGGTAGAGGATGAGAGGAAAGGGAGAGATGGGGGTGTGAGACATAGGGAGGGGTCCCATAAGCCACCCGACATGGGGGCAGGGGGGCAAGTAGAAACTCTAGCCCTGGGCCCTGGGAAAGGGGAGGATTGCATAGTTCCACACACACACACACACACACACACACACACACACACACACACACACACACACACACACACACACACACACACACACACACACACACACACACACACACACACACACACACACATTTACACACCTCCCGTTATAAGCATTTACACACAGGGACTAATTGTGGGACTGGGAGTGCTGTGCACCGTTGCTTCACAAACACCCCAATCTGACAAAGCATGGTGGTGCAGTTAGATAATGTGACTGGACCAGTTTCTAACACCTAATTAAGTTAAGCCCAGATGCAATGCATAAAAAATTGGCACTATGATGCATGACCCATTAGCTATCACTTAACCGAAATGACTCACACCAGACACGATTATAAAGGCGGTGGTAAGGCCGCAGCACACTTCATTAAACTATCATAAATACATCCATTAACATTACATAACAAATAAACCTGTCGCCTCCCAGCCAGAGAAAACTACTTCATAAAAAAACAATGCCTCTGCCCCCCCAGCCAGAAACCTAAATTACTGTAACCGCCAACCAATCCATTTAACCCTTCCTGAACCCCCATAATTAAATGGAACACTCTTCTCTTGTGCTGTGACAAATAAACCACTTTGAAATGATTTTTTTTTTAACAAATATTGTCACGAACGGCACACCTGTGAGTACGTGACTTGTATATGTGATAAGGTTCACACAGCTATCTATCTGGTCTACCATTCACTCCCGCCGAGTACCTCAAATCAGTAATATCTCCCCTCTATCCGTCACAAATATCCCCTTAAAATGCTGCTGCCACCACCAAGGATACAGACAAATATTATCGCTAGGGGGTCCTTGGTCCCCGTTCACTAAGAGAAATATGTAGTTAGCACACACATATCTATTGCAGCAAAATGTGTCCGAAAATGCAATTACTCTTCAAAGCGTGCAGGTTCAATTAAAGCCAAAACAATACTTATTCAATTTTAGATTTAATATACAAAAATAGTACAGTGCTTAGATTACAGGAAGAGTATTACAAAAACATACAGTACAATATATGCAGACAGTTTAATCAAAATAACGCTAAATCAGAAGTCCTCACCATAAACTATATTTGTGTTCTCTCAAAAGCTTTTGAATGGAACATATGAGAATTCATGTGTCATAGCATCAGACAGTATCGTGGCTGAATTCTCAATTCATATTCTAAATGCAGGGTTTTCATCTTAAAACCCTTCTGCATTGAGCACAGCATAAACCCACCTTCTGCCCCCCACCCCCTCAATCTCCAGTGTCACCTTGATGGCTTGAGCAGAAAAAATATCTCCCATTGGGAATTAAAATATGCCTGAATATTGAAATATGCTCAGAACTCTATTTCTATAATACTTAGAAGAATGCCATCTTCACTGTTGCATCTGTATAATTAAAACACACATGTGGATATCAAATGTAATGTGGTCAATGCTATGTTTGAGCGACAAATGGATGTCTGTCCTTTGCCCCCTCACGATCGTGGATTGTTTAGTATCATTTAATTCGTCTGATCGCAGATGTTACAAAGATATATTTGTAATTCTCATGAATCGCTGTCAGATCCCTGATATCTTTATATTTAGTAAATCTACACGGACTGTCTTTCTGATCACACCCTCTCGTGTTATAAGCGACAATACGTTAAACTAAAAGGGTTTTTGCTTATTTCTACCGTCAGAAAGAGTTGTAACTTCCGATTCCAATCAGCCCACTTACCAAAAACAGACTTTTGTCCCAGATAACCTCACTTCTAGATAAAAACAGAAAACGAGGCCAGGTTGCTGAACCCTAATAAAACAATATATGTATTTTTAAGCTGTGTGCCAATTTATTAAAATACTGAATATTTTTTGGCCTTAGCCTGCCAAATATTCACATATAAAACACAAAAACAGCGGTCTGGGGGGCGATGGTGAAGGGTGGGAATATCGCTTCAGACCTCTTCCCAGATGAGTTAGGTAAACCTGCCTCGTCTTATTTATAACCAAAACTCCTGGTCAAACTTGACCCCCTCCTACTGTAAATTCCCACTCCCTCAGTCAGTTACTAAACACCCTAACTACATGTAGCACTGTTTCCCCCCTCCCTCCCCCCTCCCCCCAGTAGGAGATGCACAGCTTCTGCTACCTGGTGTGTGGTGCGGATACCTGTTAGGATCAGGAGAGTTGAGTTGGATCTGCATTGGTATGGAGATCAGGACAGGCTTAGGTTCTTCTCTGTAGTTCTTCTCTTGGTGGTTAGCGCCTCCAGCCGTAGTGGGCTCCAGGGTGTCCATAGATCAGCCCCCACTATTGCACATGTCTTCCCTTCTGCCCAGGGACTGACACTTAGACAGGAGTATAATCAACAAGGGTCTTTATTGGCAGGCATTCATTGCAGATGGTTCCACAAAGCGGTGCCAAGTCTCAGAGGTCCCAGGCCTCTGGATGGTGATTGCCTCTGCTCTTACAGGGCATCTGTGGGTTGGATCAGATGTTCCCCCAGCCACAGGGCTGGGGGGAGCACGCTCATCCCGCGATGGGAGAGACTTACAGCTCTACTGCTGTCTTACTCCTTCAGAGCAGGACTGACTAAATTTGCACTCCCTCCTAGGAGGAACCAGAAGAGGTGGGCTCATGGTCTACACCTATCCATGATAGGCTTACACAGGCCATGAGTCTCACCAATATAGAGATCTGCCATGCGCTCTAGGGCAGATGGAACGAAACAGGATCAGTGTGGATTAGAGGGGGAGAACAGCAAGGGGAGTGTAACCAAATGAGGCGATATCCAAGGGGAGGAGGTGGGGTAGGGAAAAGGGGGCCAGTGTAAGTCCTCTAAGCCCTCCGTTGATACCCTCTAGTGTCCTCATCCCTCAGAGATAAAGTGCAGCAATCCTGATGGGTTGAAATGTACTCACGGGTTGAGCAGTGGGGAAAGCACCTCTCACCGCTTGATGTGCACCCAACTCAGAGCTCCGGCGGTGGGTCAGGCAATGGGGAAACCTCCTCTCACTGCTCCACGTGTGCTCCGCTCCGTACTCCCGCTACCATCTCCCGCAATCAGTGGCACTGCACATCCGCAGTGTAAGCTCCGCCCTCTCCCCCCAAACGGGTGCCTCTGAAGACCAAATGCAGGCACAGAAAGAGACAGGCTCCAGGGCGCTCCCAAAGCGATCCAGATCACTTATAAATCAAAATGAAAAATCGTGGTCTCAATGTAGAAAAATGTAAAAAATCTTTATTGCAGCATACAAAAGTAGACAGAAATTGGGACCACAATTTTTCATTTTGATTCATAAGTGATCTGGATCATTTTGGGAGTGCCCTGGAGCCTGTCTATTTCCATGAGTCACCACCACACTTCTGTCACTCATAAGAGGGGCATGAGGGGGGTCAAGAGCCAATAGATTAACCTGTCACAGCTTAGACTACTAGGAGTTACATGACAGGGAGGAGAGATAGGCCAAAAGATACATACATATTAACTCTTTAAATCTTTTTTTCCCACTAAAAATACCTACAGTCGCTACACTCTGACCAATCACCATACACCATACACCCCATCAAATGTATCCAGAATGTCCCAGCATACATGCATGAGAGCTAGGTGTGTAAGCTTTTTCTGTGACAGTTCCGCATAAGCAAGTTTTAAAGGCGCATTCCAATGAAAATGCCTCCGTTTATTTTCTTGTATATGCAGCAGGGGATCTCTGCAGTGGAATCGGGTTAATTTCAGCTCCATGGATCCTCTGCTTCCCGAGCTACTTCCATGCCAATGTTCCGCCAACTCTTCGTGCAGGCGGAAATCCCCGCCTTCATGGGGGCCAGTAGGAAGCCATTACAGATGACGGTGTGGCTTCCTATTGAGCTGCAAGCTTTAAAACTCCATTTTGGATCAGCATTGGTAGGGGGTGGGGGGTGGGGGGGGGGTTGGTATTGGGGGAAGGCACCTTTGTAGGTATCTCAGGAGCCAGCAGGTGCCCGGAGCTGAAATGAATGCGGTTCACTCAGCTCCGTGGACCCCCTGCTTTCTATAAGATTTTTAAGAAAAGTGAGTAGAAAATAGTACTTTAGCATAACCACACCTTTACGGTACTGCGGAGCACAAAAAGACAGCTTTGACCATGCTACAGATATAAGTAAACACAAACATACAGCTTGATAAGGTTTTCCACCTCTGAAGAAAGTCCTCTAATCTGTGGCTAAAGCATCTCAAAATATTCTCTAATCTCTATTATACTTTTTAGCTGTTTGTGTTTGGCCAAGTCACCAAAAATCATCAACTGAATACAAAGTTCTTCTCTTATTGAGCTGTTTGGAAAGAGGTAGTTGAGGGCTTTTTTCCAAAGCCTGCGGTACTATAGAGCGGATTCCCACTTGCTGACTCAGCAAGTACTGTACTTCCCCCTGCATCTTGCCGTCTTCAGGTCTCTTCAAGAAAATGTTGCTGTACTTCATAGGATCCTGAAACAATGTTTGGGGTTTTCCCTGACATGTGAAGTGAGCTGGTCTTCTGATTTTGGAGATACGTGTGGTTTGTAGAAGCAAAGCAGTTTACCTTGTGCATCATCATTTCCTTATCTTCAACTCTTAGGCCCAGAACCACAAAAGGGTGCAAGCCTTTAGCACCACTTTATTCCCATTCACATTAGAGGGAGTAAACGTGTGCTAAAGCTTACTACCCTTTTGTGGATCTGGGTCTTGAATAGTTCTGATAATACCGTACATGTATTTATTCTACTCCACGAGCGCTGGTATTTACTCCTTAGGGCCCCTTGGCTACCATTTCACAGGGCCCAAATATAGCCTCACAGTAAACCAGAGTATGGTTTAGCCTTTTTGCTCGTTTTTGAAAGACCAGAACATTGTGCCCTCACCGCGAACACTGCTGTCACCTTGTAATGTCAACATGTTTCTACAATTTCTACAAAAATCGTTTTCTACATTGGAAACGACTTCCCCAGAACGAAATAGACTAATACACACGTGTGTGTGCTTTACAGCTCCTCCAATGAAACACAGATTGTGAGCATATTTGATTAAGCCCCGTACACCCGAAAAAGCCACAAGACTTCTTCCTTGCACCATCAAAGCAATAACCCTAAAGGTGTTCCAGTGCTAGTTTCTGTTTTAGCTCACTATCTTAGATACATGGCCAATAAACAATCTTTTAATATTTACAAATAGAAATATTAAGTAGTTAGCCCAAATGTATATTTACTTGTTTTCTGAACCAAGGGTTCCAAACTCTGGAAATATTTTTAAGAGGTTCATTACCAAAGCTAGTCATTCTCAAATCGAATTAGTGTACTTGCCAGATTTTATTTTTAATTAGAGAGAGATTCTGAGCTGCCTGCTTCCACCACGCCGCCATACAACATCTAGTGTTATAGGGGTGATAGTGATATTTGTAACCTGTCTATTGAGTAAAGCAGACCATGGATCTGGTTCATAGAAAGATTAAGGACACCATTGATTAAAGAGAAACCGCTTCCAAAAGTGTCAGAGCTCCAGGGCAACTCCACCAGATGTGTAATAATGACCCAATTTGGCCAGAACCTTCAAAGCATCTACTACTGTATATGGGGTTAAACACCAGCAATAAAGTAGTTTATACCTATACTCCTTGATAATGGTTATCTAAAGCTTCTTGTATATCTTGTTCTAACTGTTTCACAAAAGGAAACTTCTTCTTTTACAAAAGGAAAATATTGATCTAGTAACGAGATCAGACTTTTACCGAGGTGAAGACATGCAGAAAAATTCAAAATATGCTTCAGAATGAAACATTTTCTTACAGAAGTACTGTAAGGATAGTACACGTGATCTTATCTGAACAAAATGAAACATTTCTGATTTGGGTGTTTCAAATTGTTCTTTCAGGGTTTCAAAAGATTTCATTTTGTTTCCATTTAGTAAATCTCTGGCTCTCCTAATTCCTTTCTGTTTCCACCATATAAAGTTTGATTTATCTGCACCTGGTTTGAATATAGGGTTATGAACCAGTGGGGTGAAGTTGTTACTAATTGGCATATGCTTACATGTACAGTATACTTAACCGTTTCCCCTACACTATTTTTAAGGAATGTACAATACATGGATTAGACCGTATGCTACGGCTCCGCGCTTCCTTTGGAACCCAGGGCGGCGAGTCAATGCTTAAAGGTTTGGTGTAGGAATGTTCAATCTCAACCCACCTGATAGACCTACAGTAGGAGTAGAATGTGAATGTGCTCATTTTGCCACCAGGGCTGCGTTACAATAGGCAGACAGGGCAATGCTAGACCTCCATCTTTGGCAGGAGGATTTGGGATGCTTCTCTTTGCTTTTGGTTTCTTGCCAAACCATTCAAAAGTAATTATCTTGTGTTTCTTATTAATGCCGTTGAAGTTAACTGGAATTGGGAGAGATTGAAATAGGTATATTATTTTTTGTAAGAGTGTAATTTCAACTGAAGATATCCTTTTACTTTCTACGAGATGCTTTTTTTATTAATGTCACACATTTGGATTTTGGAGCAATTCGTTTTGTGAATCACATTTATGACGCTCCTTGTATTATCATGACCCTGTCTCTTGGTAAGATTCTACCATCCGTTTAACATCAGATAATTACATATATAGGACTATAATTTGTACAGTTGGTCAGATCTTTGCCATATACAGGCATACCCCGCATTAACGTACGCAATGGGACCGGAGCATGTATGTAAAGCGAAAATGTACTTAAAGTGAAGCACTACCTTTTTCCCACTTATCGATGCATGTGCTGTACTGCAATCATCATATACGTGTATAACTGATGTAAATAACGCATTTGTAACAGGCTCTATAGTCTCCCCGCTTGCGCACAGCTTCGGTACAGGTAGAGAGCCGGTATTGCTGTTCAGGACGTGATGATAGGCGCATGCGTGAGCTGCCGTTTGCCTATTGGGCGATATGTACTTACTCGCGAGTGTACTTAAAGTGAGTGTACTTAAAGCGGGGTATGCCTGTATATGGATTAATGGTATGTTGGCTTTGAGCGTATCACTTGATAGTATATTACCATTATTTAGATCATTATATACAGATCCATCCTGCCCCAGCACATGTGCTGGTGAACCAGGGACCAAACGTGGAGCGTTAGGGAGCAATTGCTCATCAGGATTAACACAGCGGGGGTCCCTGCTTCTGAATGGGACTCCAGCTGTGTGATTCCTACCGGGCGGCACCAGTCTGGAAGAGACGCGCAGTGGGAGCAGACAGAATCAGTCCCTCTCTCTGCGCACCTCTAACAGGTGATCATGCCGCTTTTGTTTTATTTTAATAGCGTAGGATTGAAGCAGGGGGTCTCCAGAGCTGAGCAGCATTAATTTCAGCCCCGGGGACCCCCTGCTTCCTAAGTTACAGGCCCCGGTATGGGGTGCCGGTATCTTTGGCAAGTTTAATTCTCCCGTGTCACGTGACGAGGACATTTAAACCTGCAGGAGATACCGGCACCCCATACTGGGGCCTATAACTTGGAGAGCAGTGGGTACCCAGGGCTGAAATTAGCGAGGTTCAGCTCCGGAGACCCCCTGCTTCAATACTATGTAATTAAAATAAAAGCAGAGCGCTTGCCTGTTAGAGGTGCGCAGAGAGAGGGACTGATTCTGTCTACTCTCACTGCGCGTCTCTTCCAGACTGGTACGGCCCGGTAGGATTAACACAGCAGGAGTCCCATTCAGAAGCAGGCTCCCCCGCTGTGTTAATCCTGAGGCTTTCTCCTGGCAACCCTTCCAAACACAGTCTTGTTCAGTCTTTTTCTAATTGCACTGTCATGAACTTTAACATTTAACATGCTAACTGAGGCCTGTAGAGTCTGAGATGTAACTATTGTTTTTTTTTGCAATTTCTCTGAGCATTGCACGGTCTGACCTTGGGGGGAATTTGCTGGGATGTCCACTCTTGGGAAAATTGGCAACTGTCTTGAATGTTTTCCACTTTTGAATAATCTTTCTCACTGTAGAATGATGGACTTTAAATGGTTTGGAAATGGCCTTATAACCCTTCCCAGATTGATGGGCAGCAACAGTTGCTTCTCTAAGATCATTACTGATGTCTTTCCTCCTTGGCATTGTGTTAACACACACCTGAATGCTCCAGACCAGCAAACTGCTAAAACATCGGCTTTTATAGAGGTGGTCACACTTGCTGATGATCAATTAATCAAGGGCATTTGATTAGCAGCACCTGTCTGCTACTTAGCATCTTAATTCCTATGGAAGCAGTAAGGGTGTACTTAGTTTTTCACACATAGCTTCTCCATTTTGGCTTTATTTTTGTTAAATAAATCATGACACAGTGTAATATGTTATGTGTTGTTGTTCATCTGAGGTTGTAGTTACCTAATTTTAAGACCTGCTAAGGAACCATGATTGTTACCATCGAATTCAAAGAGGGTGTACTTTCTTTTTCACACACCTGTATGTTTAAAGGTTAAGCACAGGACTGACCAGGTTAAATCTAAGTTTGAAAACAGGCTTACTTGATTAACCGGCTCACCTGGCTTGTTAGGGTGTCCTAAAAGTCTGTAGCTCTCAGTGCTCTGGGTTCGTGTCTCAACCAGACAGAACAGCCTACAATAATGGCTGTTTATCTGTATCATGGACTTCAGTAGCCCTTGCTGGGAAAAGGGCAAAGTCCTTATCAAGGACTATACTCAACAAATCCACGTGTCATTGCGTTATCCCTGCAACAGGGCGTCCATGCTTCCAAATAGGGTACCCTGCAGCACCAGACCCAGTTAGCTATATCTGTACACAACTCCAGATATACACAGACACACATATACCCATCTCTAGATATGCCCCACACACACAGATAGGTTCCCATCACCCTGCTTTTGTAGCCTCCCTCATTCTCTCTGCTGCTGGACGTCCCCGCTAAGTGATAACGGGGGAGGTGTTGTCACACTGTCGGGTGAAAAGCGAGGGGCAGTTACTGCACCATCCACACCCCCACTTCCCACATGCATGTTTAAATATCCCCACACATACTGTACACAATTACACACCAACAGACATTTCCACATCTCCAGATATACACAGACCCTCATTTCCACATTAATATATGCACACAGGTTACACATTTCTAGTTACATACAGTACAGAACACATTTCATACACACCTTCAAAAAATGTATCCCTCTATCATAATTTTCTAGCTTCAAATGTACAGCACAGTATTAATCTGTGTTAAGAGCTAACTATAGATGACAATGTATCTGTTAAAAATGGATATTTCTGTGAAAATACAAATAAAGAGATTTTTTTTAAAAACCATAGTTACACATCTCCCGGTAATATCACACATCTCCAGATAAATACACACAGTTACACCACCCGATAATAACACACATTTATACGCCTCCAGGTAGACACTTACACTCATTTACAAAACAAATTCTATTGTTTATATCAGTGGTTCCCAATCTGTGTGCCGCGGTTTGCCTAGAGGGGCGTCGCGATTTCAACCGGACAGGCCGGTAATTCTGATGCCTGTCTGGTTGAAAATCGGAGGTAATACCGGACACGTATTACCATGTTTGCGGGCAGCCGTCGGCAAGCCAAGCGGCGGATGTGGTGGGCAGGCGAGCGTGTGTGGGGGACGAGCGCGGTGGATGCAAGCTGGTCTGCTAACCTGAGGATGGTGGCCAGGCGCAGTCATCCTGCACTCGTGCTGCCTGTCGAGTGAAGGAGAGAACAGCGGGGCGGAGCCAGAGTCAGAGACGTCTGCTAAAAATGATGGGTGTGGGGGAGATGAAAATGATGGGGGGGGGGGGGGGGGGGAAGATGAAAATGATGGGGGGGGAGATGAAAATGATGGGGGGTGGGGGAGATGAAAATGATGGGGGGGGGGAGATGAAAATGATGGGGGGGGGAGATGAAAATGATGGGGGGGGAGATGAAAATGATGGGGGGTGGGGGAGATGAAAATGATGGGGGGGGGGGAGATGAAAATGATGGGTGTGGGGGATAAGATAGGGCATGGGGGCCAGCCTGGGGAGATGAAAATGATGGGGGGGGGGGGGGAAGAAGATGAAAATGTTGGGTGTGGGGGATAAGATAGGGCATAGGGGCCAGCCTGGGGAGATGAAAATGATGGGGGGGGGGGGGGGGGGAGATGAAAATGATGGGTGTGGGGGATCAGATAGGGCATGGGGGCCAGCCTGGGGAGATGAAAATGATGGGGAGGGAGATGAAAATGATGGGTGTGGGGGATAAGATAGGGCATGGGGGCCAGCCTGGGGAGATGAAAATGATGGGGGGGTGGGGGAGATGTAAATGATGGGGGGGAGATGAAAATGATGGGGGGGAGATGAAAATGATGGGTATGGGGGATAAGATAGGGCATGGGGGCCAGCCTGGGGAGATGAAAATGATGGGGGGTGGGGGAGATGAAAATGATGGGGGGGGGGGATGAAAATGATGGGTGTGGGGGGTAAGATAGGGCATGGGGGCCAGCCTGGAAAGATAAAAATAATGGGGTTGGGGGGGGGATGGGGGCAGGATGAGATGATGTGTGTGTGTGTCTGAGTGACAGTGTGTGATTTCCCCCCCCCGCTCTGATTTCTCTCCCCCCTTATTCTGATGGAACCCCTGTGTATGTGAGTGTGTCTGAGAGAGTTTGAGTGTGTGATTTCTCACCCCCTGATCCGATTTCTCTCCCCGTTACTCTGTTGGCCCCCCTGTGTATGTGAGAGTGTCTGAGAAAATGTGAGTGTGTGATTTCTCCCCCCCCCTTACTCTGATGGCCCCCCCCATGTGTGTGAGAGAGAGTGTGCGTGTGTGTGATTTCCCACCCCCCCTCCTGCTCTGATTTCTTCCCCCCTTACTCTGATGGACACCCCTGTGTATGTGAGTGTATGTGAATGTGTGAGTGTCTGAGAGAAAGTCTGAGAGAGTGTATCTGAGAGAGAGTGTGTCTGAGAGTGAGTGTCTGAGAGTGTGTGTCTGAGAGTGTGTGTCTGAGAGTGTGTCTTAGTGTGTCTGAGAGAGAGTGTCTGAGAGTGTGTCTGAGAGTGTGTCTGAGAGAGTGTCTGAGAGAGACAGTGAATGTCTGAGAGAGTGAGTGTCTGAAAGAGCAAGTGTCTGAGAGAGAGTGTGTTAGAGAGAGAGAGAGAGAGGGTGTCTGAGAGAGAGAGGGTGTCTGAGAGAGAGAAGGTGTCTGAGAGAGAGAGGGTGTCTGAGAGAGAGAGGGTGTCTGGGAGAGAGAGGGGGTGTCTGAGAGAGAGGGTGTCTGAGAGTGTCTGAGAGAGAGAGAGAGGGTGTCTTAGAGAGAGAGGGTGTCTGAGAAAGGGTGTCTGAGAGAGAGGGTGTCTGAGAGAGAGTGTGTCTGAGAGAGAGTGTCTGAGAGAGAGAGTGTCTGAGACAAAGAGAGTGAGTGAGACAGAATGTGTGAGTGAGACAGAGTGTGTAAGTGAGACAGAGAGTGTGTGAGTGAGACAGAGTGTGTAGGTATGTATATACAACTTTGTTTTCACTTTGGGTGCCGTGGAAAAATCCTGATTGCCTTTGGGAGCCTTGAACCAAAAAAGTTTGGGAACCACTGGTTTGGAGGAAAGGAGATTTCACCCGCAACAAAGGAAAGGGTTTTTTACAGTAAGGACAGTTAAAATGGGGAATTCATTACCCATGGAGACTGTGATGGCAGAAACAATATACCGTATATCTTTAAAAATAAATAAAAAGGTTGCACATCTTTTTAGAAAGGAAAGGTATACAGGGATATACCTAATAAGTAAACATGGGAAGGATGTTGATGCAGGGAGAAATCTGATTGCCATACTTTGAAGACATGAAAGAATTTATTTTTCCCCTTATGAGTCAGCATTGTATAATGTATCACTCTGAGAATCTGTTTGCCTTCCTCTGGATCAATGTACTGTAAATACAAATATAGGATAAGTAACTGTCATCTAAATTTAGCATAGGTGGAACTTGATGTACGTATGTCTTTTTTTCAACCTCATCTACTATGTAACTTGAACAAACCAGAAATAGTTGACATGTTAAATAAGATTGTAAGTGATGAAGATAATGTATTTCTGGTAGTGTTCTGTCATAAGACCTGGAAATTCTACAGAAGCCATGCTGATAGATCTATACCACGATCATATATTGTATCATATTAATGTGTGGGATGTACTATCCCAAACAGGAACAAAAAAATAACTCAATAATGAAAAAAACATACTGAGAAACAGTATTTATATATATATATATATATATATATATATTTTAATGTAATGTAATATATATATATATATATGTATATATATATGTATATATATGTCTTTATTGCTGGTACTGCAAAAGTTATGTCACTGTCAAACAAAGTAGGAGGACAGGATAATCATTGGACTTGTAGCTTCTGCAGGTCGGATCCGCGGTAACAAGGTGGGAGAGGAATCTTAGAAGGATCGGCTGTGGCAACAGAGGATAATGATCTTCCGTTGAGTGGATCAGCCCTGATCTTATTTCGTCTGTTTGATACTTGGCTCTCTCACAAGGGAAAGCAGTTTGTCCAGTTTGGCCACCTCCACCTCGGGTCCCCTCTGGATTTCTTGGCCTTTCTTTTCCTGAAACGAGAAGGAAAAAACCCGCCCCATGATTAGAACCATCTACAGAATCTATTTGGGGAAATAATGTCTAATACAGGAACACAGGGGGGGATGCAGATTTGAGACATGACATACTGTCTACTTCTTTTTAATTTCTCACTCAAGAGGGGACAGCAATGTGTCAACACAGGGGCAACACAGGGGTTAATTGCTTCAGTGCCAGTACCAGATCCAACTTGTGGAAGGTTAAATAGACTCTTATCAACCCGAGTATGTTTCAGTTCTCCGTGATACTTCCCTATGGCAGGGCTCCCCAAACTCAGTCGTCGGGAGCAACAAACGCACCAGGTTTTCAAAGCAAGTTGTCTTAGTGATAATTAGACAAGGATAATGGGTTACCTGTGAGCTAGAGATACTGTGCGTTGGAAATATAATCTGTTGGTTGCTCAGGGAGCCCCGCCGCACAAACATTATAACAGGTCTCTGAGCACTTGAAACCGGTTAGCTTGCCATTCCCCAAATCCTTTAATATTTCCTAGTAAACAATAAGCACTTGTATGCTTATGTATGCTTCAACTTATGAAGCTATTCTAGCTAAACCTGCTACTTCTTTAATTGATGGCAATGCCTAGAAAATGACTACAATAATCTCTATTTTTAAAAGTGAATGATCATTAAATTGTATGGAACGACGCACCAATTTCAATCCTGCCAGAACTTTGAAAGGTATAGAAAAAAAATGACATATTCCCTGTGTACCAATTTAAACAATTCAAACATTCTTGGCCGTTTTCAATAAGGTTTTTGCTTTATACACACGTTATTACGCTCTAATAACACACCCTATTATATTGGTGTTCAAGTATCGTCCCAACAGCTTGTTTCAGTTGTATATGGGAAGTGTCAGTTTTTGTCAGACTCCGGCTGTAACTCAAATGATCTAGACTTGTGAATTTCCCTAGGGGTCTGCTCTAAATGCACTTTGGTTCTCTCTTTTCAGTAATGAAGACCCCTGGGTGTGGGGAAGACTGCATCCATCTCTATATACACTGATTATACGCTATTACAGAGCTCACTAAAACATCGGAAAGATTCTGCCGTTTCCAAGATGACGATTTGGATAAATCAAAATAAAATATCTGAACTGCAAAAAAAAAAAAAAGAATAAAAAATAACTGAGCTGTTTCGGGAAAATTGCTTAACTTTAAAACTGACTACAAAAGTGCTGAATACTTAAAAATCTACTTTGGTAGTGAGGTTTAAGCCAGCAATACCACCCCCCCCCCCTTTTTTTAAAATGTATTTCTTATCTGTTTATGTAAAGCATGTAACAATGTATAATTATCTATTCTCACCTAAGCTGGCAATTGTTTGGTGTTCCTGTTATAAATCTGTAAAAATCCTGATTGTGTGATTTACAAAATGGCAACCTTCTAACTTTGTGCTGCAGCAGCCTGTGACATCCTGCAGCTGATATGTAACTTTATATTAGTAAGTGTAACACATTATTGTTACAGCTTTCAGAGTAATATTCTTCTGTTTGAAACACAGCAACAGATCTGTTTGTGATACTTTGTTGCCAAGGGCCAGAGCTCAAAAAGGTGTATTAGAGCCTGTTTAAAGGAGGAAGTGGGTATGACTCTAAATGGTTGCTGTAGCAACCAAAGAATGACCAGTACATTAAACAAATCCTTAAAAATTGCATTAGAAGTTAAAAAAAAAATGCAGCCAGTATTATCTAATACTACAGAACTGATTTATTTAAAAAAAACATAGAATTTTTCGTGTTGCTGATTTAAACCAAAGAATGAATATTCAACAGATATTTAAACAGCAATCCCCCAGAGAAACTTCTCTTTTATTCTCAGTTAACACCAATTCTAGCACACTGAGATATCCCCGCTGCAGCACCTTTCCCTACACTTTCATGTCATCCAAAATAGCTGCAATGAAACTTGCCAATGAATAAGTGGAGCGTCTCCCTGATGCGGGGCGTCTCCCCAGGGCCGCCCACAGAAATCACGGGGCCCAGGACAAATGAAAGGAGCAGCCCCTCCCCCAACCCATAGCGCACCTACCACGGAATTTTTTTTTTTTTAGCGCGCAACTTTTACTTAACTGTTTTCTTCTTATTGTAATACGGAAAAAAAACATTACAATGCAATCAGTTTATTTTAATTTCAACAAAAGACAAAGATACCCAATGCTACATCCAATGTTCCAATGTGACAAAAGGCCTGGGGGGATTCAGTATGGGCCAGGGGGTGGGGGGGAAGGGTTAAATATGGGCCTGGGGGCTACATATACACACATATATGTATGTATATGTGTATGTGCCCCCCCCCCCCCTCCTGCCTTTCACGCCCCCCCTCCCTGCCTCCGGGCAACACCGGGTATATCAGCTAGTATATATATATATATATATATATATATATATATATATAAAACAATACATATAAAAAAGACCCCAAGGCATCTAAAAAAAGAGAACAATCCATTCAAAAAAATAAAACAATACATATAAAAAAAACAACCCTCCCCAATATATATATAAAAAATACCCCAACCCATATAAAAATACCCCCAAGCCCCCCAATACATATAAAAATACCCCAAGCCCCCCAATACATATAAAAATATCCCCAAGCACCCCAATACATATAAAAATTCCCCCAAAACATAAAAATACCCCCAAGCCCCCCCCCCCAATACATATAAAAATACCCTTCCTGATGCGGGGCGTCTCCCTGATGCGGGGCATCTCCCTGATATGGGGCATTCACTCCCTGATGCAGGGAGTCTCCCTGATGCTGGGCGTCTCCCTGATATGGGGCATTCACTCCCTGATGCAGGGAGTCTCCCTGATGCTGGGCGTCTCCCTGATATGGGGCATTCACTCCCTGATGCGGGAGTCTCCCCGATGTGGGGCGTCTCCCTGATATGGGGCATTCACTCCCTGATATGGGGCATTCACTCCCTGATGCGGGAGTCTCCCCGATGTGGGGCGTCCCCCTGATGCGGGGCGTCTCCCCAATGCGGTGTGTGATGTCCCCCTCATGCGGGCATCCCCCCAATGCGGGGCTTCCCCCCACTGATTGGAATCCATGTCCCAACTTCCCGTGGCGTGAGGAACAGAGATGTATAGAGCATGCTTCCCAGTGGCGTGAGGAACAGAGATGTATAGTGCATGCTTCCCAGTGGCGTGAGGAACAGAGATGTATAGAGCATGCTTCCCAGTGGCGTGAGGAACAGAGATGTATAGAGCATGCTTCCCAGTGGCGTGAGGAACAGAGATGTATAGTGCATGCTTCCCAGTGGCGTGAGGAACAGAGATGTATAGTGCATGCTTCCCAGTGGTGTGAGGAACAGAGATGTATAGAGCATGCTTCCCAGTGGCGTGAGGAACAGAGATGTATAGTGCATGCTTCCCAGTGGCGTGAGGAACAGAGATGTATAGTGCATGCTTCCCAGTGGCGTGAGGAACAGAGATGTATAGAGCATGCTTCCCAGTGGCGTGAGGAACAGAGATGTATAGTGCATGCTTCCCAGTGGCGTGAGGAACAGAGATGTATAGTGCATGCTTCCCAGTGGCGTGAGGAACAGAGATGTATAGTGCATGCTTCCCAGTGGCGTGAGGAACAGAGATGTATAGAGCATGCTTCCCAGTGGCGTGAGGAACAGAGATGTATAGTGCATGCTTCCCAGTGGCGTGAGGAACAGAGATGTATAGTGCATGCTTCCCAGTGGCGTGAGGAACAGAGATGTATAGAGCGTGCTTCCCAGTGGCGTGAGGAACAGAGATGTATAGAGCGTGCTTCCCAGTGGCGTGAGGAACAGAGATGTATAGAGCATGCTTCCCAGTGGCGTGAGGAACAGAGATGTATAGAGCATGCTTCCCAGTGGCGTGAGGAACAGAGATGTATAGAGCATGCTTCCCAGTGGCGTGAGGAACAGAGATGTATAGAGCATGCTCCCAGTGGCGTGAGGAACAGAGATGTATAGAGCATGCTTCCCAGTGGCGTGAGGAACAGAGATGTATAGAGCATGCTTCCCAGTGGCGTGAGGAACAGAGATGTATAGTGCATGCTTCCCAGTGGCGTGAGGAACAGAGATGTATAGAGCATGCTTCCCAGTGGCGTGAGGAACAGAGATGTATAGAGCATGCTTCCCAGTGGCGTGAGGAACAGAGATGTATAGAGCATGCTTCCCGTGGCGTGAGGAACAGAGATGTATAGAGCATGCTTCCCGTGGCGTGAGGAACAGAGATGTATAGTGCATGCTTCCCAGTGGTCATTGATATTGATAGTTGGCAGATACCCAGTTGATAACACAGATATTAAATAGGCGTGTAACTATTTTACATGACCTATAAAGCTTCGCTGGTTATTATCTGCCACCACTTTAGACCTCAAGAAAATTGGACAAAGGGATAACAGTTTTCTTCTGCTATTTGGTGGCTATGCTCCTGTTACTGCTTTTAAAACACTTCTACAGTAGCTAGAACTACTATTACATTTAAAACATAAATTGCTGTTTAGTGTAGGGGGCCTGCCTCTACCCCGCGGAACAATTGCAGGTAAACTTGTACTATCTGATCTGGATTGTAAAAACGTTGCTATACAGTAACTTAAAACTGTGTCCAGCCCGTAAATAGTTAAGGAAAGAGGGGCTACTATTCCTTTAGTGTGTCACTTCTTTCCACTGGGAAAAGATTAGTAACAAAACCCAAAAAACAAGTCAGGTATTCACAGATCGTTACCCTTCTTCAGAGATGTGCAAAGTGAATGCCTGCAGAGCTTGGTTTGGTGCTCAGCCCTTACAGACAGATCCTTCCCTGCTTTCAAGAACAATGATGACGTGCTGACATATTCTTTGCAATATTACAAAGATCTCTCCCCTGTTCTGTTTGTACCTTTCAGTCATCTTAAAAGGAGCCTTTGTTCTGCTCTATGACTGCCAGGTCACTCTTCTAAAAACATTTCTAATGTAAAATGAAATTGGCATTTCTGTGGACATTGAAGTGACATAACATTTTAGATAAAGGGAATTTTCTTAACTCCTGTAAGTCACAGACATGAAGGGCGCTTCTGGTGTATATGCTGAAAAATCAGACACATTTTGATGAAATTATGCACATATCGAACAGAAGAAAAAGACAGTATTACCGGCAATTTGTTACATTTTTATTATGCAATACAGTTGCACCACTGGAAATAATGCATTTTTTTTTATCGGATCCGTTAAATAGGCATACCCTATTTATTGGTATTATGCCATACATCATGTTATGATATTTATCGGAGTGTGATTAACAGCAGAAATAATGCACCTTTTTAAATCCCCTACTCCAGGGCTGGCGTTAGCCCTGTCTTGCCTATGTATATAGTGAAACAAAACACAGAACAATATATAATAAATAGGTAAGATAAGCTAAACCAGCATGAAATAGGTGGTAAAAATGGACTTTAAACTCATTACAGCAAATAGTAACCCATTTAGTAGTCTGGGTGGTTAACTATTCATGGGTTTTCCATGACTAGCTGACCACAAATGGCTAAAAAGGGTTAATATCAACATTAAACTACACTACCTACTCCCCTTGGCCACCTTAGTGCCACGCAATGCTTTACTAACTGCTAAGGTAATCAAGGGGTTAAACGCCTACCACCACCCTCTTGGGCAACTACCCTCCCACCCGTACCTATCCCCCTCCTCACCCGCCCACAGACTTGACTAATGGACAATAGCCCTTTCAGCCAAATGTGGCTAATAGTGCTTGTGGTAAAAAAATGACAAAATCCCTAAATATGTGAAACAATGTATTTACTGTTTTTTTTATTTTTATGGTTGGGTATTGGCCCTTTATTGATTTTATTCCTATTGGCTTCAGCCATGAAGATGAGGACACACTTCATGCCGACTGGGTACATAATCCAATCTTTTTTCACGGTCAACATTGATTGCCAATGTGGCTATCTAGGCCATTCAGAGCATAGGTAGCCACAGTGACAATCAATAGATTTAAAGGCTTTTTTTAATATGCAATTGTTTTTTTAAATACAATTTTAATGTGTATTTTTTTTGTTTTTATAACGTATTTTGTATTGCTTTTTAAATGGCCGCATTTGGCTAATAGTGCCATTGGCCAGTAGTATAGTGGGGGGTAGGTTTGTTGGGGGGTGGTGACAGGGGGTGTCTGTGATGGGGGTAGTAGCCCTGGGGTGGGTGGTTTGGCCTCCCGGGAAGGTGGTGGGGTTAGCTCCTTGGTTATGTTAGAAGTTAGTACAGCATTGGCTGGCAATGCTTTACCAGCCACTAAGGAAGCCAAAGGGTGTAAGGGGGTGTATTTTCTACATTGTATTAACCCCTTTGATACCTGTGATATACCTTGGTAACCACAGGCATCAAAGGGTTAATGTTATTTCTACCCTAGGGTTCTGTATGTTTTAGAAGCCTATAATAGAAATAGTATGAATGCGACCACGATCTGTATTGTGGAAACGGACTCCGTCGTTGTTAGGACGTCCGTTTTTTTTGGCTCAAAACTTGCTGAATGACAGTTTGTGCTTAAGACTGGAACAAATCAGCTAGTTCTGTTAGAAAATCCTACGCGTTTCGGCGCGACTGCGCCTTCCTCAGGGATATTATGGTGCACTGTTGGATTCCTACTTATTATACGTGTGAGAGGTGTTGGCCTCATTTCTAATTGGTTGATTAGTTAATTAGTTAATTGATATACTTGTATTCAACCCTTAGTTTGCATACTATAAGTGGCTGGCGGTCCACTTGCATGTGTACCAGCAGGGCCAACAGTGCTCCATATGGCAATATGGTTCATGTCACAAAAGTTTGTTTATCTGTGTCATATGTATAAAATTATATAAATGTCATTAAAATACCATAATAAATACATCTTTATTGGTATAAAATCAATTGTAACATATTAACGGAAACTTTCTGATTCAACATGTATGCTGATGCACTTAGCACCCCATCAAAGCCTTTTTGTTTTTCGTCTTGCACTTTTTTCTTTTTTCAAGAAGCATATTTTAAGTTTACGTTAATATGGTACAACTGATTTTATACCAATAAGTATTCTTCAGAATTTCTTCAGAATTTAACCAGCATTTCCCAAATCTTTGTTTGGTAAGATGGTAGACCCAGATACAAACACCACTACCCCCCCAGATACAATTATCCCCCCTGCCCCCAATACAATTAGCACCCGCCACACAAATACAATTACCACCTACCTCTGGTTGCTCCTGGCGGGCCCCAGCTCTCCCAGCTGCTGCCTCCTCTCTCCATGCCGGTGCGTGCCTGAAGTTGGGCCTGACTCCGGTGAGAGAGGCCCAGTGTGGGAAGAGGCAGGCAGCAGCTGGAGAGAGCCAGGGCCTGGCGGTGGCAACCAGAGGCCCGGCAGCTGGACGCAGAAGTTGGCAACTTCTAGCGTCGGCCGGCCAGGACCCCATAGCTAATGGACCTGGGACACTTGTCCTGGCTCTCCCCATCTGTTGGCAGCCCTGATAGGGAGCCTCAGGGGAAATGTGAGGGAGTTGATCCTTGGAATACCCTCCTCCCAGTGAAGGAGGTAGAAGCCTATGCATATGGGGGGTTGGAAGCTGGCTGACCTAATAAAGAGACATCCCAGCTAGTTACCCCTAATAAAACATATAACTTGGCTGGCTAAGTAATGTATATTTCAGCCCAATGTATGTAATGTCTGGGGAAGTACAAGGAATGTGGGCTAGCAGTGTGAACTTCTAAGCCCTGTCTTTTACATAAATACCTTATGTCTGTATTTATTCCTGTGTTTGCAATTCCCCTCATCTTAGATACTTGGTATTGTGTGGTGATGAAATTAACATGTCAGCCCTGCAAATGCAAATTATGTTATGTGCCTGTTCCTACAATTTCTATGGAGGGAGTTTCTGTAATCCATTTAGCTGAGCTGTTCCATAGAAAAGATATGATCAGGACAAAGGTAGGGGACTTGTTAACAGAATCAGTTACCAGGTCTGAGCCCAAGGCACTGTTTCTCTTGGCTGGCTGCCCTTGCTCCATGTTAAAGGATAGCCACCAAGGGATATATAAGGGATACTGCTGGTCAGAGCACTAGTCCATCTGAGAGACACTCTGGGAAGGAGTGTGGAGTGGCTGCTATGTGTTCAGCACTCTGACATCCTGAAGCAGAGAAGCGGACAGGGTAAACCAATATGAAGCGGGTCCCTGCACCTAGTGAGACTAGAGACTTCCCCCCAGTGTGGTAAGTGTATGTATATTGTTTATTTGCTGGTTTACCCAGAATAAACTCCGTTTGTTAAATGACTTTGTCCTGTACTTAGTGATAGTGAACCCAGAAGGTTTCGGTATTAAAAGTACTGGTCTCCCGTGACAGGAACTACAGGTGCGGAGGTGCTGCACCCACCCCTGCGTTTATATATTTTGTTCTCCAATGCAACTACAACACACATCACTGCGAAATGCTCAAAGAACTAGATTGGTCATCACTAGAGTCTAGGCGCAAAGTTCACCTTTCCTGTCTTGCCTTTAAATTCTTTATGGGCAAGCTACTCAGCTACCTGAACAAGCTCCTCACCCCTACCACATGCAGCACTTATCACCTGAGATCAGACTCCAAAAGACTGTTCATGGTCCCAACGCTCAACAAAGTATCCGGCCGCTCCTCCTTCTCTTACCGTGCACCCCAAAACTGGTACAAAATCTGGAACAAAATCTAAGGCTGTCTCACATTTTAATCTGGTCTGTAACTGTTTCATTCGCCCATAACATATATTTTCTTTAACTGCGCATGCAATGTCTTGTATATAATGTATACCCTGTTCATTTATGTAACTGTATTTGTAACCATGTATTATTTGTCTTAACTCTGTGCCCAGGACATACTTGAAAACGAGAGGTAACTCTCAATGTATTACTTCCTGGTAAAATATTTTATAAATAAATAATATATTTTGACATTACGGGAATGTATGTATGCTACTAATTTTTTTATATACGTCACCTGCACTCAAAAAATTATTCATGCCCTACTGCTTAGGCAGTGACGGGATTCACAATTTCTTGGCATAGACACAAGGGCGTCCTAAATATGAAAGAGAGCCAAAGAGCTGATACGTTCTCAGGTATTACAGCAGATATGAACATGGGTAGTCTAGGCAGGCCAAGAGGTACCTATCTGCCATTGTTTTCTGTGTGTATCAGAACCCCTCACTACACTGCACAGAGTTACCCTGAAGTTGAAAAGGAGTTAAGGACAAAGCATCCCTCCTTAATGACTAAATATAAAGCTTTGTTACACTTTATTATTACACATACAGCACTTTGAGTCATACTATAGACCAGGAGGGGAAAACTCCAGTCCTAAAGGGCCACCAACAGGTCAGGTTTTCAGGATATCCCTGCTTCAGCACCGGTGCCTCAGTCATAATGACTGAGCCACATATGCTAAAGCAGGGATATCCTTAAAGCCTGCCCTGTTGGTGGCCCCTGAGGACTGGAGTTGGCCGCTCTTGCATTAGAACATGCATGCTCTAAAATATTTTATTCTTCCAGCAGAACTGACATTTTTTCGGCAGGCGCAATATCCGCCCACATTTGGCTGCTGAGGCACAGAGACTTAAAGGGACTTGCCCAAGGAGATAGTGGGATTTATACTTGCTTCACCAGTTTCAAAGGCAGCAACGTTATCACTGAGAGACTCCTTCTGACATATTCAAATATTGGCTTCAGACCATCAGTATGTATTGTATTGTATTGCATGTCTTTATTTAAATAGCAACAAAAGAGATGTACTAGGGCACTGCGGATTTCTAAATGACATTTATTACTTCAATAGCACACAACGTTTCATCACAAAACATGGTCTCTGTGAAGTGAAGATAAGATATGCAATACAAAAATGTCCACTACTTATAACCCCAAACCCAGGTGAAATTACTTTAAAATCGTCCGGTTTAGTCCAATGTGTCTCTTAATCCAGTGCGCATGCGCGCGCAAATCTGGGTCCACGTCGCTTCCTGGTGACGTCATCTTATGGCCGTCCCACCTCCTGATTGGTCTTGTCGTCTCTTGCTGCTTCTGTGGTTAGACACTTGAGAGAGACCATGTTTTGTGGTTGAAACGTTGTGTGCTATTGAAGTAATACATTTCATTTAGAAATCCGCAGTGCCCTGGTACATCTCTCTTGTTGCTTGTGCCCTGGTACATCTCTCTTGTTGCTTGTGCCCTGGTACATCTCTCTTGTTGCTTGTGCCCTGGTACATCTCTTTTGTTGCTTGTGCCCTGGTACATCTCTCTTGTTGCTTGTGCCCTGGTACATCTCTTTGGTTGCTTGTGCCCTGGTACATCTCTCTTGTTGCTTGTGCCCTGGTACATCTCTTTGGTTGCTTGTGCCCTGGTACATCTCTCTTGTTGCTTGTGCCCTGGTACATCTCTCTTGTTGCTTGTGCCCTGGTACATCTCTTTGGTTGCTTGTGCCCTGGTACATCTCTCTTGTTGCTTGAGCCCTGGTACATCTCTTTGGTTGCTTGAGCCCTGGTACATCTCTCTTGTTGCTTGTGCCCTGGTACATCTCTCTGGTTGCTTGTGCCCTGGTACATCTCTTTGGTTGCTTGTGCCCTGGTACATCTCTTTGGTTGCTTGTGCCCTGGTACATCTCTTTGGTTGCTTGTGCCCTGGTACATCTCTTTGGTTGCTTGTGCCCTGGTACATCTCTTTGGTTGCTTGAGCCCTGGTACATCTCTCTTGTTGCTTGTGCCCTGGTACATCTCTCTTGTTGCTTGAGCCCTGGTACATCTCTCTTGTTGCTTGTGCCCTGGTACATCTCTTTGGTTGCTTGTGCCCTGGTACATCTCTCTGGTTGCTTGAGCCCTGGTACATCTCTCTTGTTGCTTGTGCCCTGGTACATCTCTCTGGTTGCTTGTGCCCTGGTACATCTCTTTGGTTGCTTGTGCCCTGGTACATCTCTCTTGTTGCTTGTGCCCTGGTACATCTCTCTTGTTGCTTGTGCCCTGGTACATCTCTTTGGTTGCTTGAGCCCTGGTACATCTCTCTTGTTGCTTGTGCCCTGGTACATCTCTCTGGTTGCTTGTGCCCTGGTACATCTCTTTGGTTGCTTGTGCCCTGGTACATCTCTTTGGTTGCTTGTGCCCTGGTACATCTCTTTGGTTGCTTGTGCCCTGGTACATCTCTTTGGTTGCTTGTGCCCTGGTACATCTCTTTGGTTGCTTGTGCCCTGGTACATCTCTTTGGTTGCTTGAGCCCTGGTACATCTCTCTTGTTGCTTGTGCCCTGGTACATCTCTCTTGTTGCTTGAGCCCTGGTACATCTCTCTTGTTGCTTGTGCCCTGGTACATCTCTTTGGTTGCTTGTGCCCTGGTACATCTCTCTTGTTGCTTGTGCCCTGGTACATCTCTCTTGTTGCTTGTGCCCTGGTACATCTCTCTGGTTGCTTGTGCCCTGGTACATCTCTCTGGTTGCTTGTGCCCTGGTACATCTCTTTGGTTGCTTGAGCCCTGGTACATCTCTCTTGTTGCTTGTGCCCTGGTACATCTCTCTTGTTGCTTGTGCCCTGGTACATCTCTCTTGTTGCTTGTGCCCTGGTACATCTCTCTTGTTGCTTGTGCCCTGGTACATCTCTCTGGTTGCTTGTGCCCTGGTACATCTCTCTTGTTGCTTGTGCCCTGGTACATCTCTTTTGTTGCTTGTTCCCTGGTACATCTCCTTTGTTGCTTGTGCCCTGGTACATCTCTTTGGTTGCTTGTGCCCTGGTACATCTCTCTGGTTGCTTGAGCCCTGGTACATCTCTCTGGTTGCTTGTGCCCTGGTACATCTCTTTGGTTGCTTGAGCCCTGGTACATCTCTCTGGTTGCTTGTGCCCTGGTACATCTCTTTGGTTGCTTGTGCCCTGGTACATCTCTTTGGTTGCTTGTGCCCTGGTACATCTCTCTTGTTGCTTGTGCCCTGGTACATCTCTCTTGTTGCTTGTGCCCTGGTACATCTCTCTGGTTGCTTGTGCCCTGGTACATCTCTCTGGTTGCTTGTGCCCTGGTACATCTCTTTGGTTGCTTGAGCCCTGGTACATCTCTCTTGTTGCTTGTGCCCTGGTACATCTCTCTTGTTGCTTGTGCCCTGGTACATCTCTCTTGTTGCTTGTGCCCTGGTACATCTCTTTGGTTGCTTGTGCCCTGGTACATCTCTCTGGTTGCTTGTGCCCTGGTACATCTCTCTGGTTGCTTGTGCCCTGGTACATCTCTCTGGTTGCTTGAGCCCTGGTACATCTCTCTTGTTGCTTGTGCCCTGGTACATCTCTCTGGTTGCTTGAGCCCTGGTACATCTCTTTTGTTACTGGTGCCCTGGTACATCTCTCTGGTTGCTTGTTCCCTGGTACATCTCTTTGGTTGCTTGTGCCCTGGTACATCTCTCTGGTTGCTTGTTCCCTGGTACATCTCTTTGGTTGCTTGTGCCCTGGTACATCTCTCTTGTTGCTTGTGCCCTGGTACATCTCCTTTGTTGCTTGTGCCCTGGTACATCTCTTTGGTTGCTTGTGCCCTGGTACATCTCTTTGGTTGCTTGTGCCCTGGTACATCTCTCTTGTTGCTTGTGCCCTGGTACATCTCTCTGGTTGCTTGTGCCCTGGTACATCTCTCTGGTTGCTTGAGCCCTGGTACATCTCTTTGGTTGCTTGAGCCCTGGTACATCTCTTTGGTTGCTTGAGCCCTGGTACATCTCTTTGGTTGCTTGTGCCCTGGCACATCTCTTTTGTTGCTACCTTGGAGTTTTTTCACTGACAGGGACTCCCCTGGACCAGGAGCACCGGTAAAATCAAGTATATATTTTTGTCATTTGTGGTGTGTAGCATTATTTATTTATTTATTTATTTATAACATGTGTTACCAGGAAGTAATACATTGAGAGTTACCTCTCGTTTTCAAGTATGTCCTGGGCACAGAGTAAAACAAATAATACATGGTTACAAGTACAGTTACATAAATGAACAGGGTATACTGTACATTATATACAATACATTGCATGCACAGTTAGAGAAGATATATTATAGGCGTATGTAACAGTTACAGACCAGATTAAAATGTGAGACAGCCTTAGATTTGAAAGAACTTAAACTGGTGGCGGCTGTGAGAGTCTCTGGTAGGTTGTTCCAGTTTTGGGGTGCACGGAAGGAGAAGGAGGAACGTCCGGATACTTTGTTGAGTCTTGGGTCCATGAATAGTCTTTTGGAGTCTGATCTCAGGTGATAGGTGCTGCATGTGGTAGGGGTGAGGAGCTTGTTCAGGTAGCTGGGTAGCTTGCCCAGAAAGTATTTGAGGGCAAGACAGGAAAGGTGAACTTTGCGCCTAGACTCCAGTGATGACCAATCTAGTTCTTTGAGCATTTCGCAGTGATGTGTGTTATAGTTGCATTGGAGAACAAAACGACAGATTGAATTGTAGAGGGTGTCAAGTTTGCTAAGATGGGTTTGAGGAGCCGAGCCATATACTATGTCTCCATAGTCAATAATTGGCATTAGCATCTGCTGTGCGATACGCTTTCTGAACAGGAGACTTAGGGAGGATTTGTTCCTGTAAAGTACCCCTAGTTTGGCATAGGTCTTGGTTGTCAGGGTATCAATGTGCATCCCGAATGTTAAGTGGGAGTCAAACCATAAGCCCAGGTATTTAAAACTAGTGACAGGTGTTAGGGTGGTGTTAGCGTTGGTTCTAATCAGGAGCTCAGTCACTGGAAGCTTTACAAATTTGGTCTTGGTCCCAAATACCATTGTTACAGTCTTGTCAGTGTTTAAAAACAGTTTGTTTTGGGAAATCCAGTTTTCGAGTCTCAAAAAGTCAGACTGAAGTATGTGTTGAAGGTCAGAGAGGCTATGGCTGTGTGCATATAGGATTGTGTCATCTGCATACATGTGTATTGAGGCTTCCTTACAAGCTGTGGGAAGATCATTAATGAACACTGAGAAGAGTAGGGGCCCCAGAACAGAGCCTTGCGGGACACCACAGGTGATATCCAGGGGGTTGGAGTTAGAGCCTGAGATGGACACATGTTGGGATCTTCCTGATAGGTAGGACTGAAACCAGTTTAAAGCATGTTTCCCTATTCCAGAGCTCTGGAGTTTGTTAAGCAGGATAACATGATCAACTGTGTCAAAAGCCTTTGCAAAATCTAGGAATACTGCACCAGTGAGTTGTCCCCGTTCCATTCCACACTGGATTTCATTGCAAACTTTTAGCAGGGTAGTTACGGTGGAGTGTTTGGGACGAAATCCAGACTGGAATTGGCTAGGGAAATTTGTCTTGGTGTAGAAATCGCTTAATTGGGAGTGGACACATTTTTCCATAACTTTGGATAGAATTGGGAGAAGTGAGATTGGCCTGTAGTTTGAGACAGTGTTTTTGTCCCCACTTTTGAAGATTGGGACAACTCTGGCAGTTTTCCAGGTCTTATGGATATGGCCTGCAGACAGGATAGAGTTGACTATGGACGCAATTGGTTTGGCAATAACTGGGGCACCAAGTCGTAGGAACCTAGATTGTAGTATGTCGGGTCCACATTGGCTGCTTAGTTTTAGTTTGAGGAGCGCTTGTGTAATCTCCTCTTCAGATACTGGGCTAAATTGAAAATTGTGGGCAGTGTTGGGAGGGGGTGGGACTGTAGGGATACTCCCAGAATGAGATTCCTGTTTGGGGTTTGTGCTGCGTTTCGCTAATAAGTTAGTGGCACACCCCACAAAGTAATCATTGAATGCATTTGCAATGTCAGTGGGGTTTGTCAGAGTAATATCCCCCTTAGTGATATTACTTGGTTGTTGATGGTTAGGAGGCTGGAATATATTGTTGATAACCTTCCAGAAGTTAGCTGGGTTTGATGTATTTTGGTGGAGATTGTCAGAGTAATATTGTGCTTTTGCATGCCTTGTTTGCCTTGTGCACATGTTCCGCATGCATCTGTAGTGATTGAGATCCTTGGTAGTGCCAGTTACTTTGTAGCTTTTCCACAAGGCATCCCTGAACTGGTAGAGTGCTATAAGGTCAGGTGTAACCCATGGAAGGTGGGCCCCCCGTACCCTTATTTTGCGTAGTGGAGCATGGGTATGGCAGAGTTTTAAGAACTCGGATTGGAAATAGTCGAACGCAGAATCGGGGTCGGGAATTAAATCGATTCTGTGCCATGGGCAGTTGGTAAGGTCAATTCAGAAACTGTTGTGGGTTAAAGTTTTTAAATGTTCTAGTGAGGAGAACTTTAGGGCTTGAATGGGGCGGTTTAATTTTCCTTACACAGTACACTATTGCATGGTCACTGAAAATGTCAGGAAGGATGCCAGAGGATTGTATTCTGCTGGGGTTTGAGGAGAGAATCCAGTTTAGCAAGGAATGGTTATGCGATTTCAGGTTTATCCATGTGGGTTGGGAAATGAGTTGTGATAGGTTAAGTGACTTGAGTTGTATCTGGATTTTGTGGTTTTTAGGGTCAAGCCAATTGAAGTTGAAATCCCCTAGAACTAGCAGCTCACTCTTCTCATTCAGAGAGGAAATGGAGCCAAGAAATTGGGTGATATCAGTCAAGGATTGTAGAGGGGCTTTAGGGGGGCGGTAGATGCCAGCAAGCAAGATGGGCTTAGAAAAGGGGAGGCAGATTTTGCCAACTAGAGTTTCAAAAGAGGGTGGACTTGGTGGGCAATTTAACAGTGTAAATTGTAAGGTGTCTGCAATATAAAATAACACCCCTCCTCCTCTCTTTGACCTATCTCTCCTAAAAATGGAGTATCCCTGAATGGCGATATTTGCATCAGGGGTTTTAGGGGATAGCCATGTTTCTGTAAGAACCATGGCTTTGGGTTTATGCATAAGGCACCATGCCCTTAGTTCATCCAGTTTGGGCAGCAGGCTCCGAATGTTTATATGGGCGACAGATAGGCCTTTTTGGAATTTAAAGGTGGAATTCTCAGGGGCATGGGACAGAGCTGAAATGGGAGGACCTGGGTTAGTTTCAATATCACCTGGTAAAGAGAGTAATAGTATGAGTAGAAATTTGGGTAGTTGTTTGCAAGTTGTAAATTTGTGGTGTTTTCCATTAGAGTGAGCAGTGGTTGGTGTGCTGGTTTTTAGAGTTCTCTACCAACATTCAGTAGATAGTGCAAGGCTTTTGATTAGTCCAGGGTGTATGGTGATGTTGGGTGTGGGCCAGGATGGAGGAGTTTGTAGTGGATAGAGGGAGTAACATCTCCATGAGGCCAGGAGAAAGAAAAAAGTTAAAATACATAGCAGGTTCACGATGCCCGAGGTAGGCAGTGCTGCAAGGAGCTGTTGTGAGCAGAGTGAGTGTGAGCAGACTAACAGCAGGTGTGTGTGCCTGTTCCTTGTCAAATGTTTAGCTGTATTGCAATGCTAGAGTCAGTTCAGGGTTTCAGTGTATTGTGCAGTCAGTTTTGGGAGAGACTGCAGTAAATAAGTTGTAAAGGGGTAGGGGGTTGAAATAGGCAGGTTAGCAAGCTTGGGATCATATTGTGATCTGAATAGCTTACCGTATGTTGTCTTGAGTTAAAGAGTTTGCAGAAAGAAGCAGTCCCCAGTCACCTTTAGTCAAACTGTAGTCTAATTGTATTTATCACTTAAAAACCTCACTTTAAATGCCTCACTGTCTAATGCCTAATGCAGTTCCTGCAAAGATGCAGGAATATATATACTTATATATTGCTTTATTTAAATAGCGCTTCGCAGTAGTAATACGCGACAATCATAAATAACAAATAATATAAATAACAGATCATGGGAATAAGTGCTTCAGACATAAAAGTAACATTAAGGAAGAGGAGTCCCTGCTCCGAGAAGCTTACAATCTAATTAGTATGTAGGAAAAACGTACAGAGACAGTGGGAGGGCGTTCTGGTAAGTGCGTCTGCAGAGGGCCAAGCTTGATGTATCATGCGTATAGTATTAGCCACGATGCTACTCGTATGCTTCTTTAAGCAAGTGTGTCTTAAGGTGGGTCTTAAATGTGGATAGAGAGGGTGCTAGTCGGGTATTGAGGGGAAGGGCATTCCTGAGGTGTGGGGCAGTCAGTGAGAAACGTTTAAGGCGGGAGAGGGTATGTAAAACATAAACTGCTAAAAATACATTTAGCTCAGAATTGTATCAATGATAACAGGTTTCTTGGTATGTGAGCATTTGGAAGTGTTATACAATGTTTGGAAGTCGGACGTGATTACGGGCACACAGGGAATGCAGAAGATTGGTCACGTGACATTTGTCATGTTAAAGCCTCTGATTGTGTGGAAAAAACAACTCCCTCTGCTACCTACTGTATGAATGATCCTCCTCTTCCAGCCATCCCTTGCCTAACCACCTTCCCTGCCTCCTTGTACGGCACCTATCCCTCAAATTAAACCACACTAATCAGGTCTCAGGGACAGACAAGGACAAAGCTATTCACACCTCATTTGTCTCTGAGTTGTGATCATGGCACACACAAACTATATCCTACTATTTTGGTGTGCTACAATATTTCTACAAAAGATAGTGATAAACTGAAAAGCAAAGACTGTAATAGCACAAGATATTATGGCACAACACATGCTTCCATGAAACCCTTCCCACTGGAGGTGCCTGCACTGCAATGCAGTTCAATCCCATCTATGCAGAAAATACTGCAGAGTACTTGTAAAAACAACAAGCTTGGGGGATGTGCATTTCCAGCAAAGCACACCGCACATTATTAGGACGTGTGACCTTCAGTGAACTACTAAATCGGGACTTATTTTGGGCTCTGGTGCAGGCAGAGAGGCTTTCTCATGCAGAATAAAGCTCATGCCTTGTTACACTGGCAAAGATGAGCCCTGACAGCTGTTAAAATTTGGGGATTGTGCTTTAATCCTATTTATGTCCGACTGCTGAGAACAGAACAGACAAATGAAGACAAGAGAAAGGAAGGAACAGACATTCAATAAGAATCCGTTACATCAATGAAGGTGCACATTGTATTAAATCTGATGGCATAGTGTTATCTGCTTTTACAGACTGGACTAGCAATGCAGTATGCAAGTGGTTCTCAACGCCAGTCCTAAAGCTCTCTCACCCCCCTTCCCCCCTCCCCCCCAACAGGTCAGGTTTTAAAGCAGCCGTTCAAGCAATATCCTATATGTGTGTTTTTTTATTTTAATAAATCAGTTCTGTACTATGAGAAAATACTTGTAACATTTAAAAAAAATATATATATATATTTTAAAGACATTTTTAATGTTTCTAATGTAGGAGCATTTCCAAAGTGACAGCTCCTTCCCCTTCTTATAGGCTCTGGCTCTTGAGCCCCGCCCTCTCTCTAGCAGTACACCAATTGTATCTAGTAACTGCCTAGTCACATAATATTGCTGGACTACATTGCCCACAATGCTGTGCAAGAACTGAATTAAATAACCCGGAGCAAGCGATCGATTACAGGAGAACGGATCGATCTGCAGCTTAGCTAATCACTTGTCAGTGTGCAGATTGTATTGATGCAGATATTGAATGGGGAATATATATATATATATATATATATATATAAAAAAAAAAAACGACAGCTTGAACTGCAGCTTTAAGAATATTCCAGCTTCAGCACAGGTGGCTCAATCAGTGGCTCAGATTGAGCCACCCGTGCTAAAGATGGGATATCCTTAAAACCTGACCTGTTGAGGGTCTTGAGAATCCCTGCAGTATGCGCTTAAAACCCCTCTCTAGACTTAATAGCTGCAGAAATAATTCTCAAACAGTGTTTCTTTACCTCTGGAAACAGCCCTGTGTACAACATATCTCTCCTTGCTTCTGTGCACTTTTACTTATTACGCAGACAGGCATTATCTAGGTCGTAAGGCAACGTGTGATCATAATCCATTACACTAAACGGAGACACTTTGCTAATATGGTTTTTGCACACACAGCTTTCTGCTTCATTGCTGGGGAAACAGAATCCCGTCTACAACAAACACATGGAGCTGGCACACGCCGTGTCTATTAAAAAACAGATTGAAACAAAACATAACTACGTTAGTGCTTCAGTGATTATGTCATAAACCTCATTAGGTGTTCAGAGATTATCTACTGTAACAAATATATAATTATTAAAGCATCAGAATGGCTGAAGTTTATTCAGATTTAGTGCCAATTCTTCTGAAAACAGAAGCAGCAAAGGAATACTGTTCTCTTGCCCCTGCTCCCTGACGCGGTGTTTGTGCTGGCAGAGGTACTGTAGGGAAAAAGACTAGTTTGCTCTGTTCTAGGAGAAGCAGCAGTCACAAGGAATGGGCATTTTAAGCCTGTTTGATATTTCTGGTGGTGCCTGAACGGGTGAGGTGAGGACTTGCGAACGGGTTTCTGCCTTGTCGTGGCTCGCAGGCTTACAACGCTTTGGCCAAAGGGTTAAACTAAATGACCCTTTTTCAAGAGAATATATAAGTATTTTACTGTGTATTTCTGTCCTGTTGGATGTAGCATTGGGCTTCTCTGTCGTCTGTTGTATACATATGCCACGCTCAATAGCACTCCTCAATAGCACTCCTTTTTGACACATATACTGGGGTTTTGTGTTTTGGTGCCTGAAATGATGGCTGTCTCATGCAGAGGTTATTACTTTACAATATTCACAAACCAAGCTCTCTGATTAGTCAAATGTGGGCAATTATGGCTTCGAAATAGCCACAAATGTGAGCTAGTCACAGCTGCAAACATTAAACTAAACATCTGTAATGAATAGAAATGAATGGAAGCAAATGTAGTCTATAACAGCCGTACTCTCCTGGTAGCACGTTGCACCTGTTCACTAATGCACAATTGGCTTCCATGTCGGCAGCCTCGGCATTGGCATCCAGATAATGTTCTGTTCTTCTGAGATTATTACTTTATTCATATGGACGGAAATGGTCTCTTTATCTGTGATTTCAACCTCGGAGTAAATAGATCTTTATGTAAATACAGTAGATTCCATGCAAAAAAAGTTCTGCTGCACAATTGAATGATATAATAACTTTACTTCATGTAGCGCTTTCTCCCATTGGAACTGGAAGCGCGTCACAATTACAGTATAGTGTGCGGGACGCAGCGCGTGGGAATGTTACAGACACCGTCCCTGATCTGTAGAGCTTACAATCTATGATTTTGGTGCCTGAGGCCCCGGGAGATAAAGTGAAATGCCCAAGGTCTCAAAGAGCTGACACCGGGAATTGAACCAGGCTCCCCTGATTCACATAGTGTCGTTATCTTAGTCAGTGTCTTTACTCACAGAGCCTCTAATCAATTATCTATATCATACCGCTTATAATATTATGCTTTTATAGCATGGGGAACTACTTGTAGAGAACGTCATTGTTTCAGAGTGACTAAAACGTTTGATGTTTTTCATTATAAAAATGACATTTAATACATTTCAATCTGCTGTCATCCTAAGCAGAAACACTACTTTACGCTAATACTTCTTTATTTTGATGCCTATGTATTTTTTAATTGAGATTGAAAGATCATAATCACTAGGAAATCATGCTGGTTTACTTTAGTTCAGATATGTGAACTTGATAACAAAAGTTAGCTCTTCCCATTGTGGTTATTTATATATATATATATATATATATATATATATACACACATATATATACTTCTTCACCTCTTCTTAATTGGAAATAATTACATAATATTAATTAAGGTATTAAAGCCATTGCAGTTCAATCTGATACTAGCCACCCCAGCATTTACACAATTAACTAGTTTATACAATTCACACTGCATTACAATGTTGGTCTATGGCATTATTTCTATCTGATCTCTTAATTATGTTCTACAGCAGTGGTGCTCAAACTCCAGTCCTCAAGGGCCACCAGCAGGTCAGGTTTTAAGGATATCCCTGTTTCAGCACAGTGGCTCAGTCATTGACTGAGCCACTGATTGAGCCACGTGTGCTGAAGCCGGGATATCCTTAAAAACTGTTCTATTGGTGGCCCTTGAGGACTAATGTACAACCTTAAGCTTTTACCACCATTTAGGCTGGTGGAAGAAACACACAATTCCTAACGGAGATTTTCATCATGTTAGATATATAATTCCCTTACAGCATAGGATGAGTACAGTGATGCACAGAACATTTCACTACTCCCTCTGACATGAACAAATTGCAATATTTTTGTATCCGAAAATTGTGAAAATATAGTTAAGGATGTTGCAGTTATTCAGTATAGAATTGATCCATATATTCTAATATAATCACTTACAGATGTATTGATTGCGTAATGTACAGTAATGTGCCTTAGAAGTCTTTCACAGATCCAAAACATGCCGGATCCTTTAGTAGACACGGACAGTCTGAAATAGCCCCATCTAATCATTTTAAAAATACCATAATACAATCTTCTTTCCTCTAACAACTGGTACGTGAATTCTAATTAGCACCCCATTTGTAATCAGTAATTTACATTTTCTGCATTCGGTAAGAAAAGAAACACATAGGCCCATATTTACTAAGTGGTGCTGTGGGATAAGACATCATGCAGTTCCAGAAAACACTGTGCAGCCAACTCAAGTGAAGGTGTCTTTCGGCTCTGGAAGGTATATTATCTTATATTATAGTACAACGTTGTAAATATGGCTCTAACAACACTATCCTCCAATAGCCATTAGTGATTGTTAATGATTGTTTGTTTATTTGAATGATCGCTAATAGCTATCAACGTTTAGTGAATAACCCCATAAGTGCTTCATATCTGAACACCATCTGTTTCACTGACACATGACTCGTGTGTACAAGATGCAGCATGTCAGACTTCATTATTCCATCAAATATTTGTTTTTGATTCAAAGTCAACATTTTGGTGTTCTTTCACACGTTGCACTGACGAAGGTGTGAAGGAATATGAAACGTTGACAATGAATAACCAACAAATATTTGATGGAATATTGAAGTATGGCGTGCTGCATCTAGTACACACGGGCAGGGCCGCCGACAGGGAGGGAGAGTCGGCACAGGCGTCCCAGGCCCGGTGGTTGCGGGGGGGCCCGGCTGGTGCTGCAAGTTAGACCCGAACTATGGCTGGGCCCGGCTGCCGAACCTGTTGCCGCCGGCCCCAGCTCTCCCGCAGCTGCGGGCCTCCCTCACTCTGTCCCATGCTGAGCTTGTGATGCTGGCCCGCGCCGGGCCTCTATGACGTCAACACGTGCCGGAAGCAAGCTGGGCTCAGCTTCTGGTGCTGACCAGCATGAGAGGGAGGCCTGGCACGCGCCAGCAGCTCGGCATGGGATAGTCAGTGAGAGGTCCGCAGCTGGGGAGAGCCGAGGCTGGCGGCGACAGGACTGGCAGCCGGGTCCGGCCAGAGGTCAGGACTGGCTGGCCGGGTCCCCTGCAGCTACCAGTCCTGGCCTGACCATCCCCAAGGTAGATAAATGTAATGGCGAGTGGATTCTTTTATATGTATTTGAGGAGTGTGGTTTATTTAAATAAATATATATATATCTGGGGGGGGGGGTACATATTTATAGGCAAAATTCTCCTCGGACAGAAGTTCAGCAAAAAACGAAACAGCCCACAGTAGTAGTGAAATCCAAAGTGTATTGAAGTATGTGGCACACACACCGACGTTTCGATCCTCACAGAGGGACCTTTCTCAAGGGACTGCACAGACAGAATGATCGTGACAGACATATATACCTGCACCCAATTGTATCACAAGACAAACAATTATTCAATAAACCAATCAATTACAAATTCACAGTACTCGCGAGTCAGTCCAGCTGCTATCCATCAGATGATGAGTTGTTGGCCATTTTGAATAAATCCAGTATAATCCGGAATCCATCTTGTGGTGCTAGTCAGCTGATACTCCACTACCGGCTTATTTGCTAAGTGTCTATGGTTGCTATGGAGATCAATGTAATGTTGACTATGCATTGCGCATGCGCGCCGTTGTATCCTGGCCAGTTGTCATCGCTGAAGTCTGCAGTTGTGGTTCGCAGACTTCAGTGATGACAACCGGCCAGGATACAACGGCGCGTTGGGGGATGGGGGGGCTATATGTATTTGGGGGAGTTTATATATGTATTTGGGGGTGGGGGGCTTTTATATGTATTCTGTGGGGGGAATTGTCTGTGTTGGGGGAGGAGGGAATGAGTGAGGAGGGGAATTGAGTGATTGGGGTAATTGATGGAGTGGGGGGAGAGAGAGGAGAATGTGAGGAAAAGAGGGAGTAAGAGTGAGACGGAGGGGAGAGAAATACATGTGGGGGAGGGAGGGATTGAGTGAGAGTGGGGTAATTGATGGAGGGGGGGAGACTGAGAGGAGAGGGGGTGAGTGAGGAAGAGAGGGAGTGAGACGGAGGGGAGAGAAATACATGGGAAGAGAGGAGGAAATAGAGTGGGCTCGTGAGGTGTGAAATGGGGGTGGGGGCGCAATACTGCCAACATGGAGGTGGGCGGGGGGGAGGGGGCTGGTCATTACTCTAGTCCTGGGCCCTGGGAAATGTCTGCGGCCCTGCAAACGGGTCATGATAGCAATCGCAGCAACTGCGGATGAAGGAACTCAGCAGCTTTATACAAATGAAGCCATGGTGCATTAAGTAATGGAGTCAGGTGTCTATCCTCTGCATCTGGAATCATCCTCACTAACATGCAACATGTCAGAACAATTATTACATGCCGGTTGATTGAAAATATAATCATCTATTTTATGGCCAGAGGTGACACTTGATTCTTTCAAAATATTCTCCCGCTACCTGAAAATGGCATCGCAGACTCAATAGAATAACTATATAAGAGACCAAGACAGGGATAGCAAACAGAATTGTCTGTACTCATTGCCACATATACACAATATCAGGAAAAGGCAGAGCAGAAACACAAGCATGGAGTGCTCATATAAAGATAAAGACATGAACAATAGTGAATAGAGACTTATCCACAGCTCTCACACAGACAAGCACACAAACAACATGGGCTGATAACACGTATTGGTAACGTAAGATATAACTAAAAAGAAGCAAAAATAACTGGAACACTAGTAAAACAAAGTGCTCAACAACAATAGTATTTATAGAAAAATGTATAAGGGGGTAACGTTTCAGGGGCTGACCCTATCTTCAGGATCGTTCCCATCAGTTGAAAACAACTGTAGTACTTCCCTTAAGTATGAAAAATCACAATAAATATAGCTCTCTTCCGAAACTAGCAAACAGAGAGGAATGTCTGCAGAATCAGAGGAGTGACGGGGGTTTAAGCCACTCGCTGCAGTTCAAACGCATCTCTCGCGAGTCCCAGTCTGCACTGGGGTCGTGTGTGCCACGTCTGGGCAGCGAGTTCAACCGGAGATATCCAATATTACAGATACAGTGTGACCAATGGCAAATATAGAATCCAGGAGAAATTGTGAGCAATTCCACTCTTCTTAACCATAAGGATCAAAAAGGCTGAGCGGTATTTTTCACGTTTCAAATATTCACTACTATAACAATTTATTTAACTAGCGGCAGTGTTTTCGGGTAGTTGAACTGCAAATTATGTTTCGATTATATTTCATACTATTCAAATAAACAATGTATTTTAAAAATCCTTTCTGCTCAGACACTGCTGTTTTCTGATTGATGTTGCAAAATGTAATCTTATTCTTCAGGCAAGTGCTGATGAAGCATCTGTATTAATGGGAAATGGGAATCAGCACAATCAATTTGTATTATTCTGAATTATTGGGCTTGACATTCTTTTAACATGTTGAATAGCGTATTTCTACACTGAATAGAACTGCTGTAGCTTTACAGAATAGCAAAAGATGCATGGTTTTAATAATCAAAATGATTTGGTAACAGATACACTAGTACAGGGGCGGCCAATTCCAGTCTTCAAGGGCCACCAACAGGTCATATTTTCAATATATCGCTGCTTCAGCACAGGTGGCTCAATTACTGGCTCAGTTGTTCGCCTGTGCTGAAGCAGGGATATCCTGAAAATGTGACTTGTTGGTGGGCCTTGAGGACTGGAGTTTGCCACTCCTGCACTTTGTACATGCATATTTATAGTTTATTGCATCTGAGCTTATTCTGCTGAAAGAATAAGGCCTTGCCCCCGCTGCCTGCTACAGCATCCGCTGTGGCGGACGCTGCGCTCACCAGAGCCCTCCCCGCAACGGCGCCGGGCCCGCTGCGAGGGGGGGCCGCAGCGCTCGCGCGAGAGCTACTCCTGCTCTCAATAGAATTGAGAGCAGGAACTCGCGTCGATACAGCACGCCCCCCGGCGGTTCAGCCAATGAGGGCGAACCTGCCGGGTGACGTCATGGCCGCGCCCCCGTCACTCCTCCGGCACGCCCCCCCCAGTCTCTGCTCCTGCAGTGAGCTGCAGACCGGGGAATCGCCGGAACGCACAGC